>NC_064622.1:436853830-437156860 GCF_023898315.1 Schistocerca nitens
GTACATTATCACGGCTGTGCTGCCTTTGTCAGATTTAACAACAAGGGCACTACTGTTTGTTAGCTTTTTGTTAATTTGTTTCAGTGTTGCAGATTCATCATGTTTATTAATATGGAGCCTTTGTGCATCTATGGTTTTCTTTATTATTTTGTTTGCATCATGGGCTAGAGCATTTTGATCATTCTGATCTAGTTTTGATGTTATACATGCTATTTTGGTGTTAGTTATTAGGTCTTTAACACTGTTGTAATCAAGTTTTGTGGCAATATTATGTTTAAGTCCCTTATTTAACAAATTTAATTCTGTGCTATTGAAATTAATGCTTGTTGTGTTAACTACTCTCTCAAAGAATTTATGTTGCACGGGAGGGCATTCATTTGGTGGAATGGGGGATTTTTTGGCAATCAGGAGTGAGAGCTTTTCTTTTTGTTTATGTGCAATTTTCAACATCTCTTTATGCACATTTAGTTGGGTTAGATCTAAGAAATCCGTGATTTGGCTTAGAGTGAGATAGTTGCTTAACTCTAAGTGCAGCATGTAGATGTCCCTGTTTAACAAGTCTTTTCGTTTGTAATGTGATCTAATTTCATTTTTGATCCATACAATTTCACATTTTCTCTTGGCTGCTTGTGCAGATTCACTCTGGTCTTTAACTACAACTCTTATGTAATTAGGAGTTACATTCTCTAAGATACATTGCTTATTAAATTTGATGGCAAGAATAGTTTTCATTAGTTTCACTTTGCACTTCCTGTATTTGTTCATTGTTCCTTTTACCTGGCTAGGTAGCAAAATAAGACTTTTATCCATTGTGGATGTGGAGCACTGCGACTGTGGTGTGAACAGGTTTTCAGAAATTACTGCAACCAGTCGCCTTTTATGTAGATGTATTTTATTTAACCATGACCGGTTTCGAGCTGCCTAGCAACTCATCATCAGATGGTGTATACATTTAGTGCTTTTTTGTACCCATTGTGTGGGTGGTTGAGTATCTGTGGCTAGACAGAAACGAGAACAAATAATCGCTACATGTGGTACAGTAACACGAAATATTTACAGCATAATTTATGTTTAACGTATAAGAGCAAATAATCACTACATGTGGTACAGTTACATGAAATATTTACAATTTAATTTACGTTTTGAGGTGTTACTTACAAATAAATCTTTTTGCAGCTATATATATCTCTTTTAGGACGTATTTTTGAAACCATTGTGTCTTGTTTTTCACAATTTCACAAGTTAAAACTTTCACTAGATGTATATTACTTTTATGAGGCACTGTTGGAAACATATATCTCGTTTTTCGTAAACATCGCTGAACACACTTAGCCACAGATACGAATACAGGATTTACACATTATAAACAAGCCAAAGATTGCAATATAACTACAGTATCAAAGATTTCAAGTTGACCAGAGGCATTATTAGTCATCACACACAATGACAAGAGATTTGTCTTTATTACATAGAAAATAAATGTAAATTAGCTTAAACTAGTAAAATGTTTATTTATAAATTAGCTGTGCAATTTAACAGGTATATAAACTAGATTTTATACATTATATTCAGTTACATTTAAGATTATTGGTATTGAGAGTATTATGACAGCTAATTTCTTGCTCCTTCCATTGGCTGATCTTGGCATATGATGTCTGGGATGCCCCTTCAGCTCTTTTCTCTTTCCACATCACCCTCTCAACCCCCCCCCCCCCCCCCCCCCACCGCCAACTCCTTTTCCACACCCTTACAAGTTCCAGCATTACTTATTATTTCAAGTTAACCATCAACCTCTCATCCCAGACATCATATGCCAAGATCAGCCAATGGAAGGAGCAAGAAATTAGCTGTCATAATACTCTCAATACCAATAATCTTAAATGTAACTGAATATAATGTATAAAATCTAGTTTATATACCTGTTAAATTGCACAGCTAATTTATAAATAAACATTTTACTAGTTTAAGCTAATTTATATTTATTTTCTATGTAATAAAGACAAATCTCTTGTCAGTGTGTGTGATGACTAATAATGCCTCTGGTCAACTTGAAATCTTTGATACTGTAGTTATATTGCAATCTTTGGCTTGTTTATAATGTGTAAATCCTGTATTCGTATCTGTGGCTAAGTGTGTTCAGCGATGTTTACGAAAAACGAGATATATGTTTCCAACAGTGCCTCATAAAAGTAATATACATCTAGTGAAAGTTTTAACTTGTGAAATTGTGAAAAACAAGACACAATGGTTTCAAAAATACGTCCTAAAAGAGATATATATAGCTGCAAAAAGATTTATTTGTAAGTAACACCTCAAAACGTAAATTAAATTGTAAATATTTCATGTAACTGTACCACATGTAGTGATTATTTGCTCTTATACGTTAAACATAAATTATGCTGTAAATATTTCGTGTTACTGTACCACATGTAGCGATTATTTGTTCTCGTTTCTGTCTAGCCACAGATACTCAACCACCCACACAATGGGTACAAAAAAGCACTAAATGTATACACCATCTGATGATGAGTTGCTAGGCAGCTCGAAACCGGTCATGGTTAAATAAAATACATCTACATAAAAGGCGACTGGTTGCAGTAATTTCTGAAAACCTGTTCACACCACAGTCGCAGTGCTCCACATCCACAATGGATAAAAGTCGGATCTGTAAAGGGTTAAAACTGTAGGGGAAGACAAAGACTGGAATATATCCAACAGGTAATGGAAGAAGTAGGGCGCAAGTGCTACTCTGAAATAAAGAGCTTGCCCCATGAGAGGTGTCCATACTGAGCCGCCGCCGACTAGTCATATGACTGATGATCCAAAGAACGAAACCCCCTATTATGCTTCATGTCCCAGATCATTCAGCAGTTGCACCTATTTTTCTTTCGTCCCATCATTGAGTGGTGCAGTGTAGACTTCGCCTGCGGTTTTTGCTTCTTCAGCAAAGGAGTCTTCGTCAGAGTGCTCTCGGTACGTACTGAGTAATTGTTTGACGTGCTCTGTTTGTCCCACTAGGTATTGAGTCCTGTATTATCGTGGAATATGGTTACGTAATATTTCCTCCGTTATGTCTACAAAAATACTGTAATTTTATTTCGTTAGTTATCACTTGGTCAATCTCTAGTTCGAAATCATTACAGCTTGCCTTCTTGAACTTGAAACGTCATTAAAGTGGAACATTTTCAGAGTCACAGGCCATCTGTTTCCACTTGTGATTGGCTAATGTTGATCTCTGGGTATCGGATCTTCTACAAGTTTCACGACATGTTGGTCGAGGGCACTCGTCATCTATATATTATTCGAATTACATCTCCGATGGTTCGAATGGTGTAGGAGTGTAAGGTCTTCTTGTTCTGCCCATAGTTCCACTTCTTCGCCGTTTCTGTCTGTGTTCTTATACCCACAGATGATGATACGACAGTTAAAATTTTCCATTAAATTTTTTATTTTTGAATTTACCAAATTGACTGGTTTCAAAAATTCGAAAACTTTGATGCGTCGTTTGTACAACTTTTTGACAGTGCAGTAGTCTCTCTACGTGTAAAGTAAGATTCTCTCCTCTGGGAGTCCCTCGTACCATTAATACACTCATGTCTAGAAAAACAGAGCACCCTGATTGGGACGCTCATATTCACAGAATTCTACAGTAGTATGTTCTGCAGAAATGATTAGCATTCAGTCATCTCGGTTCAGAACGTGTTCTGTTGCCTAGTAGGCACAGGGTCCACCATGCGCCCTCATAATTTGTTCCACGAGTGATGGCATCGACGCGTATAAGTCGCGAATGGTGTCCTGTAGTGTAGCCATCCATGCTGCGTTCACCTGGTTCCAAAGTTCATCTGTGGAGCTTGGCATTGGGTCACGGCGCTGCACCTGTCGTTTCACCATATCCCACATGTTTTCGAGTGACGACAAGCCTGGTGGTCTGGTGGGCCGAGGCAAAAGGACGACGTCCTGTGACGAAAGAAGCACGTGTTATTGCGGGAACCTATCGTCGTGCATTGTCTTGGTGATAAATGCCGTCTGGGGTGTTGTGCAGAAAGGGTATAGCTACGGGTGGCAGGATGTCACTCATGAAGGTCGCGCTGGTCACAGTGTCCTGTACACGCACCGACTGTGTTTTGTATTTGTACCAAATTGCATCTCACACCATAAGGCTTTGATTTTGCGCTGTATTCCGTGCGCAAATGAGCTCACTCTGAAGCGGCTCCCGCCGTATGTGGCGAACCAGCATGCGGCCATCTTCTTCAAACAAACAGAACCTGGATTCGTCCGAAAACACTGTCTGATGCCATTTCTGTCTGCAATGACGTCGTTTCATACACCACTGCCGTCTAGTGTTTCTGCACATACGTCAAAGGTGGTGCGTACGTTAAGCCATGCCTTAATTAACTGCAACAGACGGTCACACCTAATACTTTTCGATGTATAGCACTGTTACGCCAGAGCCGAGGAGGACGCAGACACAGATCTGTTCTGCAATGACATAAGGATGAGGCGTCCATGTCCTCGGGGAGTTGTCTGGGTGGTGCGACCTAAGCTCTCTCATCGTGTTCTACAGCCTTCCGTGAACCATTCGGCATACACCCGTTGTACTGTCGAAACTCTTCGTCCCACACCAGCAGCAGTTTCTCGGATGCATGCATCACATTCTCTCAAGCCAATTTCCGCCCTCTTTCAGACTCACTGATTTGACGGCAAGGTTCACGCATAGGTGTGCGAGGCATCCTGCATGTCTGCTCAAGTCACACTGATCTCATTATCTTTGCTGTATTGCGAGAACGTGAGTAGCAGGCACATTTTACCGGTAGGTGGTGTTGCGCCGCGATATCGATGTTGACACTGAATCGGCGAGCCGACATTGATCAAATGCTAATCATTTCTCCAGACGATACTATTGTACATGTTCTGTATGAACGTCCTATCTTCAGTAGTTCAAGGTGCTCTGTTTTTCTCAACATAAGTGTACATCAATTCTACGACGTATGCATAGGTCAGTCCATGATACTTTATTTCAGTAAAGCAGTCTTTCATTGTTAAATGAAGTCATTCTGAAGAACGTCCCTTTAAAACGTGGACTGATATTTGAGGCTTCGATGTTGTTTCTCAGTGCATAATGCTCAGAGACAGCAAAGGACTTGGAAGAGCAGTTGAACGGAATGGACAGTGTCTTGAAAGGAGGATATCAGATGAACATCAACAAAAGCAAAACGAGGTAATGGAATGTAGTCAAATTAAATCGGGTGATGCTGAGGGGATTAGATTAGGAAATGAGACACTTAAAGTAGTAAAGGAGTTTTGCTATTTAGGGAGCAAAATAACTGATGATGGTCGAAGTAGAGAGGATATAAAATGTAGACTGGCAATGGCAAGGAAATCTTTTCTGAAGAAGAGAAATTTGTTAACATCGAGTATAGATTTAAGTGTCAGGAAGTCGTTTCTGAAAGTATTTGTATGGAGTGTAGCCATGTATGGAAGTGAAACATGGACGATAACCAGTTTGGACAAGAAGAGAATAGAAGCTTTCGAAATGTGGTACTACAGAAGAATGCTGAAGATAAGGTGGGTAGATCACGTAACTAATGAGGAGGTATTGAATAGGATTGGGGAGAAGAGAAGTTTGTGGCACAACTTGACTAGAAGAAGGGATCGGTTGGTAGGACATGTTTTGAGGCATCAAGGGATCACAAATTTAGCATTGGAGGGCAGCGTGGAGGGTAAAAATCGTAGAGGGAGACCAAGAGGTCAATACACTAAGCAGATTCAGAAGGATGTAAGTTGCAGTAGGTACTGGGAGATGAAGAAGCTTGCACAGGATAGAGTAGCATGGAGAGCTGCATCAAACCAATCTCAGGACTGAGGACCACAACAACAATGATGGTTGAAGGATTGGCCATCAGTGCATAAGCCGATAATACTTTTGACTGCTTTTGTTTGGTGCAATCTTAGTTGAGGCTCCTTCTTTGTTCCCCCCGTAAATCGCTTGAAAAATATGATCAGAAGGACGAAGTTTTGTATTCATATATACTGATTAAATACCACATAATCCGATAAACTTTCTATGTAACTGCACACTCTATTCGAAAAGGTCCAAGAACTCTGCAGATTGTTCACTTTTAAGTTTTCCGCCGACGTTTAATGTAACTCTGGCTAACTTTACAGACCTTTCTGCTGCAGTATATAGAGAGTCTTAGTTTTTTACTTTTTTCGTAATGTAGTTACAATATATCTCCCAGAGTTAATAAAAGTTAACTCATCTATTCGCTCACCGCTGGCGTCGAGGAACGCCTCCATGTTCTCCAAGCTGGCCGCGTCGAGCGCATAGCTCTTTCCTGAGAACTGTTTCACCATCTTGAACGGTTTGCTCCTCTCAGGTGTAACGGCTGAAAGAGTGAGGCCACAATGTCTTGGTGCTGTGTGGCCGTTTATTTATTATCGAACCGTATCCTTCGCTCAGCCGTCACTTCCTTTGATAAGGAACGGTTCAGTATCTGATTAATAAGACGATATCCGGCACTCCTGCTGATATTTTCTTGCGTAATTCGCACACGAGACAGGCGATACAAAGCATATCTGTTTATGACGGACGTATCGTATTGAGTCGTACACTTTCTACGAAGCAGAGAAATTTGCTATGGCATTTACATCCTTCATCATTCACTCCTCAGTTTGAATTCCGTGGAATTACGACTTATCTTAGAAGATAGATTAAGGAAAGGGATACCTACGTTTCTAGCATTTGTAGACTTAGAGAAGGCTTTTGACAATGTTGACTGCAATACTCTCAAATTGTGAAGGTGGCAGGGGTCAAATGCAGAGAGCGAAAGACTATTTACAATTTGTACAGAAACCAGATGGCAGTTATAAGAGTCGAGGGGAATGGAAGGACCAAAAATGGCTCTGAGCAGTATTGTTGAGGTCATCAGAGGTCATCAGACCCCAAGAACTTAGAACTACTTAAACCTAACCAACCAAAGGAACTGCTGAGGTCATCAGATCCCTAGAACAGAACTACTTAAACCTAACGACCCTAAGGACGTCACACACATCCACGCCCGAGGCAGGAATCGAACCTGCGCCGCAGGGGTCGCGCGATTCCTGACTGTAGCGCCTAGAACCGCTCGGCCACCCCGGTCGGCCGGCATGGAAGGGAAGCAGTGGTTGGGAAGGGAGTAAGACAGGGTTGTAGCCTATCCCCAATGTTATTCAATCTGTATATTGAAAAAGCAGTAAAGGAAACAAAAGAAAAATTTGGAGTAGGAATTAAAATCTATGAAGAAGAAATAAAAGCTTTGAAATTTACCGATGACATTGTATTTCTGTCAGAGACAGCCAAGGACCGGGAAGAGCAGTTGAACGGAATGGACAGTGTCTTGAAAGGAGGATATAAGATGAACATCAACAAAAGCAACTGAATGTAGTCGAATTAAATTAGGTGATGCTGAGGGAATTATATTACGAAATGAGACACATAAAGTGGTAGATGAGTTTTGCTATTTTGGGAGAAAAATAATTGATGATGGCCGAAGTAGAGAAGATGTAATATGTGGTCTTGTAACGGCAAGGAAAGTGTTTGGAAGAAGACAAATTTTTTAACATCGAGTATAGATTCAAGTGTCAGGAAGTCTTTTCTGAAAGTATCTATAGAGTGTAGCCATTTATGGAAGTGAAACATGGACGATAAATAGTTTAGACAAGAAGAGAATAGAAGCTTTCGAAATGTGGTGCTTCTGAAGAATGCTGAATATCAGATGGTTTGATCACGTAACTAATGAGGATGTACTGAATAGAATTGGGGAGAAGAGGAATTTGTGGCGCAACTTGACTAGAAGAAGGGATCGGTTGGTATTACATGTTTTACATGTTCGGAGGCATCAAGGGATCACCAATTTAGTACTGCGGCCGGCGTGGCCGAGCGGTTCTAGGCGCTACAGTCTGGAACCGCGCGACAGCTACGATCGCAGGTTCGAATCCTGCCTCGGGCATGGATGTGTGTGATGCTCTCAGGTTAGTTAGGTTTAAGTAGTTCTACGTTCTAGGGAACTGATGACCCCAGAAGTTAAGTCCTATAGTGCCCGGAGCCATATTTTGAACCTTAGTACTGGAGAGCAGCGTGGAGGATAAAAATCGAAGAGGGAGGCCAAGAGATGAATACACTGAACAGATTCAGAAGGATGTAGTTTGCAAAAGTACTCGGAGATGAAGAAGCTTGCACAGGATAGAGTAGCATGGAGGACTGCATCAAACCAATCTCTGGACTGAAGACCACAACAACAATATCATTCACTCCATAATGGATATATTGGATAATGTATGTAGCAGACTTCAGTTAAAACTTCCGGGCTGATAGGCCGTGGTCGATGTATAAAATTTCCACCTGACGTTGTGTCTCCATCTGCGGGATTCTGAGGTCGTCCGGCAGTAGATGTCTCCCGCAGATGGAGACGAAACGTCATGTGGAAATTTTATACATCGACCATGGCCTTTCAGCCCGGAAGTTTTAACTGAAGACAACACCGGCAGTGAAAGCCTACATTTTATGATATGTAGCAGACGTTATGTGAAGTTCTTTCTCTAGTAATAGGAAGTAGCGTTTACCCAGAACAATTACGAAACTGTCTTGTTATTATATTTCTTGTAGTAATTGAATTCATTAACTAGACGCAATATTTTATCTTTTCCATAGTTTGAAGGCACCGACTCAACAGCGATACACCTCAATCTTGCTGTTATTCTTGTGCGTTAGCTGTAATGGTTCAGTGAATAGTTCTGTTTCTAATGATTGAAGAGCATTTTATTGTCCACGTACTCCACGGTGTAGTATTGGTGATACATGTCGTAGCTAACTAAATGTTTAAGAGTGTAATAACTGAAACTTCCTGGCAGATTAAAACTGTGTGCCCGACCGAGGCTCGAACTTGGGACCTTTGCCTTTCGCGGGCAAGTGCTCTACCATCTGAGCTACCGAAGCACGACTCACGACCGGTACTCACAACTTTACTTCTGCCAGTACCTCGTCTCCTACCTTCCAAACTTTACAGAAGCTCTCCTGCGAACCTTGCTTTAATCTGCCAGGAAGTTTCATATCAGCGCACACTCCGCTGCAGAATGAAAATCTCATTCTGGAGTGTAATAACTGTTGTATCATTGCATGTGTATTTCGGTCAGACAAAGAGTATTTCTGTGGGTCATCCTCTTCGGAAACAAGAGAGCTGAGTGAATCATTCTTGATGACTTCCGTGCCAGAATTGATGACATTGTGCATGAACTGAACATTAGACACAGTTCACCGTTTGTGCTCAGTAGGTACCACTCCCACTGACAGATAAACATATAAGGGTCTTTCGAAATGCCTAAGTCACCGTTAAGGCACATGGAAGGGTCAGGAGAACTATCTGACTGGTATTGTAACCGTTGCTGACACATGATTCAATCTTCGCGACCCACAGAGTAAGCAGCAAAGCACTGTGTGGAAACATCCGTCTTCGGCTAAAAAAAAAAAAAAAAAAAAAAAAAAAAAAAAAAAAAAAAAAAGTTTAAATTCTTAGCTCCTGCAGGAATGTTAGTTATGGCAGTGTTTCATGATGTGTAAGGTTCGCTGAAAATTCTTTTCACCCCTAAAGGTGAAACAGAGCATCTCACTACGAACCGCAGAGTAAACAGCAGACGACTGTGTGGAAATATCCGTCCTCGCCTACAGCAGAAATTCCAAGCTTCTGCAGGAATGTTTATCTTGAAATTGTTCTGCGATGTGGAACGTGCAGTGACGAGTCTTTATGCTCCTAAAGGTCAAACAGAACATTTTGATTTTGAGCTGCTGGAGCATCGACTGTAGAGTCCTAAAGAAGCTCAAGTGATTTTCAGCTCCATAGTCCGCTGAAACACTTGTCCCGGAGATTTTTCTCCACTGGAAATTAGTACACCATATTCTCAGTCATGGACTTACAATTAATTTTGCATGATTTGCATATCACTGATTTTGTTGCACATATCCACACGAAGTCTAAATTGTTGCGTAAATACAAAATAAAATCAACGTAATCTGTAAAAATGTGTTTTGTCATTTTCGTCATTTTAAGCACTTTGCCCCGAGGGTTTGAAACTTTGTATTTGTAATTGTATTGAGGGGGAAGACGACGTGAGTCCGAAGTGGGAAGATGGAAAGATGTCAGTTTGTTAGCGGACAAATACGTAGCAGCTTTATGGGGAAGGAAAACTTTTCCTTTGTGGTAATGGTCAGATAGTCATGTGTGGAGAAGAGAGTCCAAGTACTGAGAGAGTGGTGAGCAGTTTTGTGATTTTAATTACAGTCACAGATGTGTGACGGTCAATTTTATAACGCCTCGTTGAATGTTTCGACTATACAGCAATGTAAGGAAGTTTTCTACGAACAAGAGGGTCTGACGAAGGGGAAGACGAAAAAGGAAAGACAGAAGAATTAATATTTACCACACATAAGACTTACCACGAGAGTCGATGAGGAAGATCATCAATATGACGACAGATATACACCAGGAAAAGAAAAACTGTGTGATTTGTGGTCAAAAAGTCAGAGTGTGTAGAACAATAGCAGCGAATGTGAACATAGAAGAAAACAGCTACTGCTTTTGACTCAGAAAAGTGGAGAGACGGAGAACAGCAGGGGCAAAATGGATCGTGAAATCAAAAAGTGATTGTTAGGCAAACATGTGGTGCTGGTAAGAAAGACTGGAGTCGGTGCAGCGATTGACATAATTATTTATTTTGTATACCAGGCACTGATTAGTTTGAGAACGCAAGAATACAGTCAACTGATGCCATATCATATAAACAAATCTTCCTTGGGCTTCCACTGTCATGAACAAAGACGGTGTGTTTTTGTGAATGTCCCGTAGAGGCCATCTAAACATCCTATCCAAAGCATTTAAAGGAATTTTAATAGCCGGAGACTACTAGAAAATGGCAATTTGAGTCACTAACATTTTCAGATAAATTGCTTAGTTTCGAAACCACAGTGCACCTCTCTTTCTCTCATAGTTATTGTTTCTTCGCTATCTCTATAACACAACTACTGTCTACTATCTTCCCGTATTTATTACTTTTCCGTCTCTTTGGCACTGCCATTGTCTTCTTCTCTCTCAGAATATAAAATTACGAGTATGTTCCCAATCCAAAATTTTTGGAAAAAATTTTTAAAGGTGCTGAGGAAGGCAGAATGAGGCAGCTGGTACCCCACTTTTCACAATATTTCAAATAGACAGAAACACACTCTCATTCTTCGTACTCCGACAGCAGCATTTTTCCACTGGTTCCCTTCTTTCCCCTGCTGCGGCGGGGCATGGAGCTAATATGAAAAGAAATGTACTTGTCAGAAAAATTTTGATAGTTTATTTAGTAACGGAAAACTAATTTTACGCCTCAGACTGGATTCTGCAAAAAATAAATAAATAAAATAAACAAAACTTCGCATGTGCTTCAGTACTACAACATGAGCTTCTCAGGCGATAAAGGAAAGACTTTTACAGCGTATTTCTCCGAGCTACGTCACTTTGTAGACAACATTTTCGCCAAAGACCGGATTTTACGTATATATTTTAGGTGTACAGGTAGGGTAAATTTGGGCCTCTGTACCTCGGAAACGGACAAATATATGAAGAAAACTTTCAATTTTTTTCGAGATAGGAAACTTAGGAATACATGGTAACAATTGAAGCCATTTTCTCTGTATACATCTTAGAATCTGCGGATTGGTTTTGGTACCCAAAAAAACAAATTTTTGGGGTGTTTTGAAAAGGAGGAGGCGGCTCTTCTGGAAAACTCGCAATAGAATGTATTGTTAAAATTTTATCAGTTTTCTGCTGTTATTTATTATTTAGATTTCTTCTCATACCGGATTTTATTTCTAGAAGTAGGGTAAATATGAACCTCTGTATCCTGTAAACGGACAAAGACTTCCAAAGAATTTTTAAGACCGATCGAACTTTTAGAAATATATCGCAAAAATTTCGGCCACGTTCTTTGCCTACAAGTCTTGGAATGCTCGGTTGGGTTTTGATCTGCTGTTGTCGGTGAAAATATAGTAAAAAATCCCTTTTCCAGAGGAACCATCCATGAACTAATCGTGACCTCGCAAGTCTTATCAAGTCATCCCTAGACCACATTAAATGCAAAAAGAACAAATGGATTTGATCCATTTGCCTAAGCGGGAGGAAGTGTATAATGTTCATGTGTTGACCCTGTAATGTAGGATAGTGACATTAAGACTATCCTTCTTTTGGGTGTACAAATGATCCCTGGTCCAAGGGCTATCCAAAACACTTCATCCTATGTTTTTATCACCAACAGGACCCTAGACACAAGCACCGGAATGTCCCATTTTTATGTGTGGCGTTTTGGAACATATTAGGTAAGCATTGTGTCGCATGCATTCCGATAGCTAAAAGATAATGACTGCCATGAGTTGACTGACTGGTGGTGTCGAAAAATGAGGACCAATGACTTCAGGGAATCCAGGTCACCACAGTGGCTGTCATTAAGCTACTGTAACGAGTCCCGTAAACCCACTATGCCGCTATACTATACACATTTGTATATGGTATCATGAGTGCGTAGTGTGTGTAAGGAACGGGTGGTATAATCAGATAAATAGAATCATACGTGATTTGTGCTCAGTCGTACACTGTTCATGATTGTGAGTTTCTTAAAGTTTTATTTATATTGAGGCAGTTATGAGCTACAATCATTTCGCAGTTCATGCACAGATCTCTTTCTGCCTCTTTCCTTGTTTCTATTTCAATCACGTACGTAATCTTTTGCGCTGAGGGCGTCACGTCCTTACCCACTGGTTCTCAGGCTGTGTACACAGATAGCGATTTCTGCCTAATGGTAAATTTAAGCATTTCCTTTGCTGCTGATAATCGACATCCTGCGAAACTCTAGATTAATGTACGTGCTTGATAAGAGCACATACGGATGGCCCTAATGGAATGCTTGTCACCAAATTATCTGCATCCGAGGGCTGCGCTAATCTGTCTAGTACAACTGTCAATATCAGTGTCAGCCTCAAACTCAGGTGTAGAGGAAATGTGGGATTCCCACATGATTTCCTTTGCAATGTACTATGGCGGTGGATTTGTCGATGGCTTGTTCTGATCTCACATAAAGTTCCAACTGCAACAGAACACCGCACACTGATCACGTAATCACAATTATTGTACATCTGAATGACTCGAAAAGACGGCTTCAGTTCAAGAACACAATCGAATCGTAGAATGAGCTCATACAACTTGCTGCCAGTAATGACAACTTCCAGTTCACTCACTATATGTTGCTGAATGACTTTCCTTGAACATGGAACATTGAACAGAGTACCAGCTGCAGCTGCCTATCTAACGGCTTTGATTTCAATATTTTGCGTAACTACTGACAGAATTTAAAAGTTTAAAATACTGTCATTATTTACCCTTTATGAAATAACTCAATATGCATTAGTCGAAGTCGCTTCCTTGCATCCGTCTGTACATGCAGGCTAATCTCAAATACTGTATGGATTTTGCTCTGGTTTTCACTAATAGATGTACTGATTCACGAGATATGTTTTTTTACGTAATTTATAAATATTTCGGACAAATTGTATGAATTATGATGAATTACGAGGGATATTCGAAAAGTGAGGAACGATAGGTCGCGAAATGGAAACCACTGTGAAAATCCGACGAGGCTTTCCACAGACGTTTTGGGCAGTGTCTCTAGCATGCCTGTTGATCGCATCAAGACGCTCTTTTCAGTTGTGAGCGCACTGTGAAGGAGTAAAGGTGCCTAGAACAAAGATGTCTCCCGCCAAGTAAGAGGGGCAGCTCAGAGGCTTCGCCTTAATGAATGCAGCCCACCTAACACAACTGCCACGCACTTCCTTCTTCGTGACAATTCTCAGCCGCACTCTGCAAGGGCAGTGAAGACGCTCCTCCAGCCTTTTCGATGGGAAGTGTTCGATCACCAACAACACAACCCTAATTGAGTATCATCTCTGTTCACATGAGACGCTGGACACGAAGACAACACTTGGGTGCAGGCTACGTACTACAGATCAGTGTAGAGAATCATTAGGATGCATAGGCGGCTGCCTCCTATGATGATGGTGTTGGAAATTTGGTATAACGCTCCGACAAATGTCTAAGTCGGAGCTGCGACTATGTACAGAAGTACCTGGAAGGTTTAGCTAAATGTGCAAAGAGAACAATTTTGATTTTCACTTTTTTCCATTTCGTGATCGATCGTTCTTTACTTTCCGAACAACCTTCGTAAAATTAAGTTGTAAAAACGGCGACATTGCTACTTAATGAGCAGCCGCCGTAACTCGAGTAATTCGTGAGTGTGATGGTCTAGCAGTAGACTGCCTCCGGCAGTCGTGAGGCGCGCACGCCTCGTTTCCGTCACGCCTCGTGTGCTGCTTGCGAGCCAGGGTGCATTTATTTACTTCCGCATATCGGCTTGTCTTGTGTGAATTCCTAAGGGACCAAACAGCTGAGATCATCGGTACCTGCTTGCACACTACTTAAACTAACTTATGCTAAGAACATCACACGCACACCTGGCTGAGGGAGGACTCGAACCTCCAGCGGAAGGGACCGCGCAATCCATGACAGGGCGCCTCAAACCTTGTCTTGTCTTGTCGTCGACTACCATGGCGTTTTCCCATTTCCAAGCCATGATTAAATTAGTTTTTCCTCTGGATCATCCAATACCAAAATCGTATGAAGTCAAACGGGCTTGTATAGGTTGAAATGCGTCTCCCACTGCAGAATGTTCTCGCGGTTCACCGTACTGTATATAGCACTATGGCTCATGAGGAATTGTCCGTCAATGTTGTGTGGTGCCATGCTCACGATCTTTATTTTCGATACTCTGAAGGCCACATAGTGGCTGTTGTGGTTGATAATGCTGGTTTTGGCCTCCAAATATTGAGGGTTTCCGAGCGGATTAGTGCCAGGGACCGGCACGCCTTCTCTCTAGGGAAGCAGTGCGTTAGACCTCACAGCTAGCCGGGTGGGCTTCCTTGTGTTTACTTGTATGTTAGATATTTAGGCTATGCATGATTATATTTAAAAAGAATAGCTCGACGTAGTCATAAGATCGATCGGTGCGCGTCTGATTCCATCCCCTGCAGTTATTTCGCTGCAAATAATAACTTGTAACTGTGATCCTGCAGTGAAATAGTCTATGCATTGGCTAGAATTATAAGTCAGTAAAATAATATACGGAAATACAAAATAAAAGTTAAATAAATAGCTGAGGTTCTATTCTAACGCCTACAAGTGATTTAGACGACAGAGGATTAGGTTAATTTATGTTTGTTCAAAAAGATCATCTCAAATGAACGGGAAGTGGTCCTGCGGCATTCATTTAAAATATAGACATAAAATATCCTTATCAAATGTAGTAAAGTTACGGCGAGAGCGTTACAAGAATATTGGCAAAATCCCTAAACTAAATGTAATCAAAGAGGCTCGAAAACTAAGTCCATTTCGTAATCACAATACACGAAATATTCACCAGGTCCAAAGTTCAGACTTCAACACGATGGTTTACAAGTTATCACATGCGATACAAAGAGTAGTAATTCATACTCTATCGTCTGTTTTGTAATACAAGCAGAAAATCAGTTATAGTCCTGCACTGGAGCCCATAAAGACCTCTCGATGTACATATAAAGTCCCTCCAGAAGATAAATTATGGTAGCGGCTGCTCATCGTGAGGAGTCAGTCATTTATACCACCAAATCACATAAAATCATGCAAGTTAGCTAAGGCTCTGCCTTCTTCAAGAACTCGATACAAAGTACCGAACAGCTCTCTTGAGCTCTTCACTCAAACAGTCGCGATCTCCACTAGAGTCCCATAGTGTTCCACTACTATCTGATTTTCTATTTGATTAAGGCCTTCCCCACCAAAAACACATCGTTCTTACGTTCTTTTGACTCGACTTCACCACTTCCTGAACTAAACTGATATATTAGAACAATATTTAATTAAAGAAATATTATAAACATTGGGTCACACTCAGACCACTTACAATAAATATAAATATAGGTTTGTCCGTAAATAAATAAGCCAGTATTTTTGCGCAAGTGTGCTCGTGATAAATGACAACAGTCTGAGCTAAATTTTGTTTAAAGATGTATTTACGGTATCTTGACAGAAGCGACTTCTGTTTCTCTTTACAATTGTATTGTCCACTAACACATGCGACTGTGCACTCTCAAATTAGCACAGTTTTTTAATAGCACTTGCAACCAACAAGTTACAGTCAAAATATTAAATTTTCATTAAATAAATACACAAGTATAACAAAATATGAGGTATTCATGTTATGTACATCTTCTGTATAACTGTGGAGAGTGCTGAGTTCTGACAAACATTTGTGTAATTAAAAAAGTTGTAAAGGACGTCATAAGTCAATATATAAAATAGATACCGATGGGTGGCTTTAATTGATAATGCAATGCTATCATCTGAGTTATCGTTTGATGAAACTGCATGAAGCGTTTAAAAGTTGTTGACTCAGACGTTCATTGCGAAAATATTTAGTCATTTTAAATTATTAACTTTTGTTATTGTAAAGACACTGAAATTATTGTTGTGTCATTGGATGCACTTTTTTTTTTTTTTTTTTTTGAGATCGCATATATATATTCAGACTTGGTTTAATATTTGACTGAATTATTGTTGAATAAGCCATCTTTCAGTTTGTCTAACGGTAGGCCATTGCTGGAACACAACTGGCCCTCTTAAGCAATCGCTTCATCTTCCAAATTCCCCATACCATGATTTTCCCCATTTCCAACCACGCCTTTGTACCCGCACCTGGTCTCGCTAGCAACCGTTGCTACCTCTGTACCGGCCGCGGCGTTTTGGCAGCCCTGGGGTTGTCCACCAGTGCTCAGCCTCACAAACAAATGCACTTTACCTACCGCCGACTCCAGACGGCCGTATCGCTCACCTACATATGCATAACGTTACACATTCTTACATTTTAAAAGATAATTCTCGGTTTCAGCATCTGCCTTCGACATTCCAGAAGAAAATGGATTGGCCCAATATTTCAATGGAGAAGAATGCAACGCGGTCAGAAAGTGGGCTGAAAGTGTCCATCCAAGAAATATCGTCAAAGCCGAGAGAAATGCTAAAAGTTCCAAGCAAAACTTGAAGTCTGTGAGCTGATGAGTAACCCACGCACAAAGAAAGCTAAGCGAAGCACAGGAGATTAAATCTAGAGCTACAGCTCCTCCTGTCAAAATCAAGTGTTTTGAAGACTCTGTGGGGAAGCCACCCATGAAACTCATTTCTAAAACACAGGAATGGTATGGTGGATTGTGCGAGGAGTATCGAATGGGAGAAATGACCAGATGCGTGAAATGCAAAATGTGCGTTCATGAAAAGTATGTGATGGTGGGTATAGGAGTGGGAAAACTGTACTGGAATGCACGCAAATACACTCCTGGAAATGGAAAAAAGAACACATTGACACCGGTGTGTCAGACCCACCATACTTGCTCCGGACACTGCGAGAGGGCTGTACAAGCAATGATCACACGCACGGCACAGCGGACACACCAGGAACCGCGGTGTTGGCCGTCGAATGGCGCTAGCTGCGCAGCATTTATGCACCGCCGCCGTCAGTGTCAGCCAGTTTGCCGTGGGATACGGAGCTCCATCGCAGTCTTTAACACTGGTAGCATGCCGCGACAGCGTGGACGTGAACCGTATGTGCAGTTGACGGACTTTGAGCGAGGGCGTATAGTGGGCATGCGGGAGGCCGGGTGGACGTACCGCCGAATTGCTCAACACGTGGGGCGTGAGGTCTCCACAGTACATCGATGTTGTCGCCAGTGGTCGACGGAAGGTGCACGTGGCCGTCGACCTGGGACCGGACCGCAGCGACGCACGGATGCACGCCAAGACCGTAGGATCCTACGCAGTGCCGTAGGGGACCGCGCCGCCACTTCCCAGCAAATTAGGGACACTGTTGCTCCTGGGGTATCGGCGAGGACCATTTGCAACCGTCTCCATGAAGCTGGGCTACGGTCCCGCACACCGTTAGGCCGTCTTCCGCTCACGCCGCAACATCGTGCAGCCCGCCTCCAGTGGTGTCGCGACAGGCGTGAATGGAGGGACGAATGGAGACGTGTCGTCTTCAGCGATGAGAGTCGCTTCTGCCTTGGTGCCAATGATGGTCGTATGCGTGTTTGGCGCCGTGCAGGTGAGCGCCACAATCAGGACTGCATACGACCGAGGCACACAGGGCCAACACCCGGCATCATGGTGTGGGGAGCGACCTCCTACACTGGCTGTACACCACTGGTGATCGTCGAGGGGACACTGAATAGTGCACGGTACATCCAAACCGTCATCGAACCCATCGTTCTACCATTCCTAGACCGGCAAGGGAACTTGCTGTTCCAACAGGACAATGCACGTCCGCATGTATCCCGTGCCACCCAACGTGCTCTAGAAGGTGTAAGTCAACTACCCTGGCCAGCAAGATCTGTCCCCCATTGAGCATGTTTGGGACTGGATGAAGCGTCGTCTCACGCGGTCTGCACGTCCAGCACGAACGCTGGTCCAACTGAGGCGCCAGGTGGAAATGGCATGGCAAGCCGTTCCACAGGACTACATCCAGCATCTCTACGATCGTCTCCATGGGAGAATAGCAGCCTGCATTGCTGCGAAAGGTGGATATACACTGTACTAGTGCCGACATTGTGCATGCTCTGTTGCCTGTGTCGATGTGCCTGTGGTTCTGTCAGTGTGATCATGTGATGTATCTGACCCCAGGAATGTGTCAATAAAGTTTCCCCTTCCTGGGACAATGAATTCACGGTGTTCTTATTTCAATTTCCAGGAGTGTAGAAGTGTAAGAACTAAAATATGGAACATTTCGTTAAATTCAGGCTAGTGTATACATTCAAGCTCAGGGATATGGACTACTAGTGTGTTACAATTTATGTAAGCAAAAATACAAATTACGAAACGATATTCCTAATTTGCACCTCTTGCAGGGTACTTGGAAATTTTAGCATAGTGTGTATATTTTGCACAGAATTTACACTGTTTGAATCGGATACCACAATAGCATCCTGTTATTGAGAATGATATTGCTTGAATAATCTTATAACTTACTGTTTAGGCTACTCTCCCCCACTATCTACCAAGTATGAAAACTGATGAAAATTAAATTAAATTTTCCTATTAAATTCGTTGAATGTTCCAACAACGCAGTTACACTGCCTCGAAATGAAGGTTTTTTTCGCCATTCAAATTACGATGGAATTTGAATTCGACGAAATCGTGTAATGTTTCAAGACTCTGCATCGAACAGCTGCAGAATAATATCACCTAAGCTAGTATAATAGCTGGCAAAGAAAAATTGCAAACGGTTTTATACCTCAAAATATTTTAATAACATCTGTACATTCCTTCAGTTTAAGGTGATTGAAGTTTCGATTAAAGTTGGCTTACAGCATGCTCATCAACAAAGCACAGGGCCAGACATTCCAATATTGTGGTGTTCGTTGAAGGAAATCATGTTTTTCATATGGTCAGTTGTACACCACATGCTCACGAGCTGAATCAACTCAAACTTTGTTCATTTATAATCCGAACAATAAAACTACGAATATAGTGTCCTGAAGCGACCTCACAAAATAAAAATATAAATATGAACATAATACACAAAATAAACTTCTTATTAAATTAAACAACTTTTTATTCTCACTTGTTGTACTTAAATAACAATGTTTTATCACATTGTTGATAAATTAATTTGCTATTGACTACATACAATGTACGTTTAACAGAATATACATCTGTTTATATCTGACAGGGACAGATTGCACGTATGATCCGTGGAACACGCTAACTCACAACTTCTCTTAAAATAGTCCAGTGAGCGATCTTTTGTATATTCATGACGATTTTCATATCCTTTCCGTCTCCTGCCAAATTTTCCGCATTTGTATTCTGCCTATAATATTGACGGATTCTCCAACGAAACCTTCACTTAAAATATTTTCTAAACGAGGGTTAGTAATTTGTAGCAAACTCCAGCTCAAGAAGTTCTGAAGCCAACGACAAGGACAGATACATGTCAGAAATTGCGCACAACTAACGTTTGTAAGAACTTTATTCACCATCATAATGGCTCTGAGCCCTGCGGGACTTAACTTCTGAGGTCATCAGTCCCCTAGAACTACTTAAACCTAACTAACCTAAGGACATCACACACATCCATGCCCGAGGCAGGATTCGAACCTGCGACCGTAGCGGTCACGCTGTTCCAGACTGTAGCGCCTAGAACCGCTCGGCCACACAGGCCGGCTTTTCCATCATAAACACTGTGTACAGGGACGTTGCGAGACTTACAGATTTGTCATTGTCTCTTCTATTCAATGGCGATTAAAAGCGGAAATCTGGCCACCACTTAACTGCATATGCCTACGTCGCTAACATAATATTTTAGATTCAGTTTTAGCTGTTGCCTCGCATTTCTGCCTCTCTGCGTCCCCTCCACTGTGGGGAACAGTTTACGTAAAGACGAAAGGTTGACAGGTTATTATGGTGTTAATGTGTCACTGTTTACTAATTGCTTTGAATGCACCGTTCACAAAATTAGAAAAATACGGAACGTATCCCACACATATATTGAAATTTCAACAACTTCCACACTCACTTTCACCACCTGCTCGGCTTTCGCCTAAGCAGTGCACTCTCCACCACCATCCCATCCTTAAAAGTATTCTTCTGAGCTCTCGGCTCCACAGGGGTGGGAAATATGAATGAGACTGTCCGTAAGGTAGGGTTACTACATGCAACGTTCACATAATAGGGCTCTTGTTGGTAACAAAAAAATGGTTAAAATGGCTCTGAGCACCATGGGACTCAACTGCTGTGGTCATAAGTCCCCTAGAACTTAGAACTACTTAAACCTAACTAACCTAAGGACAGCACACAACACCCAGCCATCACGAGGCAGAGAAAATCCCTGAGCCCGCCGGGAATCGAACCCGGGAACCCGGGCGCCACGACCACGAGATGCGGGCTGTTGGTAACACATTTATAGTATCGTTCCCCATAACATGTTATGAGAGTGTGTTACTATAGTCGTAAAACTATCGTAGACTACCACAGACTATCTTAAGTAATATAAACTACGGTAGTTTACCTATAGTCTTGGTCAGTTAAGATCGCAACACCGTTGCCTGTACGTTGGGTATGTTGCATACATATTGGGCGTTACCTCATTTGGATTGCTTATGTTACTATTTCCCCTAGGCACTGAATGATGACATGTAATGGGCTGCACAGCCTATAGAGAGTCTTTGTTCGATATAGTTATCCTTGTGTGTGATGCTAAAAAATAAACAGTATTTACAGCAAAATTGAAATTGTCTATGACTAATTCAAGTTTCATTCGAAAATTATTGATTTTCATGAGAAACAGGGAATATTTTAGTAAAAATAAAAAAATACAGGTTTATAGTATATAGATAGAAAACGCAATTTTCTCGCAAAAAGGTGAAAAAGAAAAACAATCACACATTGCTTCGATACCGGGTCGAGCTGATATAAAACATGTTTCTGTTATTCAGAATTAACTTCCGCAATTATCAGTAATAACTGGAAACTTAAGCCTTTGATCATGACGAAAGACTTTCTATTGAGTACAAAATAACAAGAACAGTTTTACAGATTTTTTTTATTTTTGTGCATGTGAACTGTACTTGCATAAAAAATAATTGCTTTGATTACTAAGAACACAAAAGTTACGAGACCATCTAATTTTTATTACAGGATGGACGATGGTCGATTTTTGTTCTGTGCAAAACAAAGAAACTATGTTTCTCTCCTTACGAATGTCACCAATACTGTCGATAATCCTATCATTTACTACTTCATTGATCTACTGTACCAAAACTACACATCCGTAGTTTTGTAGAAAGCATCTCTATGTATTACACATTGTGACAGTGTAGATAGGGACATCCCGGCGATAGCAAGATCATTAGCGGCATAGCACAAGTTCGGGTTGGGCAAATGAGCCTAGCACTTTAAAAGGAACCACCCCGTCATTGGTCTTACATGATTTGGAACAATCAAGGGAAGCGTACAGGGGTTTGTCCCTCTGATATCGACAATACTAGTCCGGTGCCTGACTGTGAATTTTCCCTTTAAATGGTTGTGAATGATACCCAGAGAAAAGTCAGGCATTTTCAGTTTTGCGAATTTATTTATGTTGATACAGATCATTGTTCAACTTCTGAAGCCTTTCAGTGCCATATGTTCCATCTACTGCATTAATCCTAAATTCTTTCTCGTTATTTGGCCCTCGTTATTCCAACGAGGAAACATTTGATGACTGTGCGTCATAGTGTACAATCTCTCCTCTCTTCCTACCCCTTCCATCTCTTTCTGAGAACTTCCTGGGATTCAGATATTCGACATCCTGCTGAGATCTAGAAGATTATTCTCTCTCTCTCTCACACACACACTCACTCTCTCCCACTCTCTCTCTCTTGGCTCTCTCTCTCTCTCTCACTCACACTCACTCTCTCCCACACTCTCTCTCTCTCTCTCTCTCTCTCTCTCTCTCTCTGTGTGTGTGTGTGTGTGTGTGTGTGTGTGTTTATGATGAGGTATTTCTATAAAGTTGAAGCCGGACTCTGAACTTCGTAATAATCTTATCTGCAGCGAGCGGATGCGCTAACCGGCAATAAACCTGTATCTCAGATAAGTTCCACCATCGACCTGCCTCTGACAAGTGTTGCGTAATGCCTCTTCTGGTTTATAGCTACAATACACTAAATTTATGTTCAGAGAGAAAGTTATCGAACAAAATTGTGGGTAACGTTCCTAAACAAACACAAGGTAGTGCATTTGCGTAGTGAGACAGTGACGGAAACGATTGCCTACACAAAATTATTAAAATTCGCTATCATAATATAAGTAATAGGATATCGAATGCATTGTTTATTTCTGCTCGGTAAATGGTATCTTCAAACTATATTCATGAAACCACACTTGCAACAGGATATCTCTCTCTCTCTGGTACTGCCTATCGATGTTACATTCGGTTTCATCTCCAGCTCATATTGGTAATGTTACCACAGTCTAATTGACATTCACTAGTAATTTACATTCACTGTTGCTTAGGACCCACCGAAATCCATTCCTAATGTTCTTATGCGCGTATCCACAAGAAAAGGCATATGCATGATTCCTATCTCTTGACGCATTGTCATGGTGATGGGTGCCAGTTGTTCTATCTTCCCCTTCCAGAAACAAATGAGCTCCTCGCATAAACAGCGATGTACAGTGGTGATCTCATGTTCGCCAAGACTACAGAGCGAACACAGAATCAGATGTAGTCAATCTATTTGTGTGGTAGCCTCGCAATAAACTTGGGAGTCCCTGACGGGAACCACGTAACTTCTGAGAATACAGATTTGTACTGAGTCGACAACCGAAATAATGTTTTGACAAATGTTGACAGTAATGAGACCAGACTCCGGTTATGTTTTGTGAGAGCTTTTTTCTGTTAAGTTTCTTAATATGAACTCAAATTTTCTGATCCGAGCCAGACCGTCCAGTTGTTAGCACACAGGACCCACATTCGGGAGGACAGCGGTTCAAATCCCTGTCCGGCCATCCGCAATTAGGTTTTCCGTGATTTACCTAAGTCACTCTAGCAAAATGCCAGGACGGTTCTTTTGAAAAGGGCACGGCAGCTTTCTTTCCCTGTTATTTAGTAATCTGTGCTTGTGCTGCGCCTAATATAACCGCGCTGTTGACTGGACGTTACACTCTTGTCCTCCTTTCCTTTCCAAATCCCGGAAGAATACATGCGAAATAGTACACTTTTAATAACAATTTTTTGACTTTATACTGAAACGAGGTACAAAAATGGTAATCTTAAATATTTTTGATTTCTGTTATTATTAAAAGCGTTCAGCTGTAGTGACACAGTTCGTGCACTGCTTGAAGATCGCACTCTGCTTGCAGCATTTCACACGTAGCAACAGTAACTTCAACAATTTGTGACGCAGTCGGCTGCTGGTCTCTCCCAGGGGTAATTCCCAAATCGACAGTTAATTCCAACTTCAGAAACATGTTCTTCAATCGCGATGCTCAAAGAGGACATCTCCGTATTCCTTTAATTCGCCGAGACTCGCGGAGAGCAGCAGAGCTATTGCTATTATTTTGATAAAACAGCTTTACTAGTAAAGCCTTGCCCACCTTTTCGTGACCCGTGTTGACTGTCTGCAAGCGTAATGCACACCGATGGTTATGTTTCAACCCTGTGCCGCCGTACCACTACCGGCGCCTAAAAGCAATTCATGATAATAACACTACTAAAACCAGAAATCCTACAGAGCACAGTCTGAACATCATTCTTATAAAGTTTGACTCCCACACGGTAAATAACTATCAGTCTATAGTGGCTCAAGCAGCGAAAACTTAATTACACACATCAAAAAAGTTTTGCATCACCCCGGTTCCCAGAATTCCTGAAGACGGACAATGACTGATGATGTTGTATCACAGACACAGACCGTTAGATTCTTCAGAGATGTCACTATGTAAACAAGCATGCAAGAGCAGCACCAATTAAACGGAGGGGGCCGGCAGCCGATCAGATCTATTCCACAAGGAAGGAGGTTCACGGCTCGTGTTGTCTGTAGTTCAACCATGCCTACACGGTCAATACCGCGGTTCGATCGCGTCCGCATTGTTACATTGTGCCAGGAAGGGCTCTCAACAAGGTAAGTGTCCAGGCATCTCGCAGTGAACCAAAGAGATGTTGCTCGGACATGGAGGAGATACAGAGAGACAGGAACTATCGATGACGTGTCTCGTTCAGGCCGCCCAACAGCTACTACTGCAGTGGATGACCGCTATCTACGGATTATGGCTCGGAGGAACCCTGACAGAAACGCCACCATATTGAATAATGCCTTTCGTGCAACCACAGGACGTCGTGTTACGACTCAAACTGTGCACAATAAGCTGCATGATGCGCAACTTCACTCCCGACGTTCGTGGCGAGGTCCATCTTTGCGAACCACGACACCATGCAGCGCGGTAGAGATGGGCCCAACAACATGCCGAATGGACCGCTCATGATTGTCATCACGTTCTCTCCACCGATGAGTGTCGCATGTGCCTTCAACCTGACAAAAGTCGGACACGGTCAGGCTGAACGCCTTAGCCACACACTGTCCAGCGAGTGCAGTTTTGGTGTGGCATTGTGTGGGGTCGACGCACGCTGCTGGTGGTCATGGAAGGCCCCGTAATGACTGTACGATACGTGAGTGCCATCCTCCGACCGATAGTGCAACCATATCGGCAGCATGTTGGCGGCGAGGCATTCGTCTTCATGGATGACAATTCGCGCCCCAGTCGTGCACATCTTGCGAATGACTTCCTTCAGGATAACGACATCGCTCGACTAGAGTATGTTCTCCTGACATAAACCCTATCGAACATGCCTGGGATAGAATGAAAAGGGCTGTTTATGGACGTCGTAACCCACCGACCACTCTGAGGGATCCACGCCGAATCGCCGTTAAGGAGTGGGACAATCTTGACCAATAGTGCCCTGATAGTATGCCACAATGAATAGAGGCATGCATCATTGTAAGAGGACGTACTACTGGGTATTAGAGGTACCGGTGTGTACAGCACTTCCGAAGGTCTCGCCGTGTGGTGGTACAACATGCAATGTGTGCTTTTAATGAGCATTAAAATGGGGGGAAATGATGTTTATGTCGATCTCTATTCCAGTTTTTGCACAGGTTCCGGAACATTCGGAACCGAGGTGATGCAAACCTTTTTTGGTGTGTATACATCCACCCAGTGTAATCGGAGAGCGAATCTGGCACCACAAGATGTGCGAAAAAGTTCTGTATTTGACACAAATAATAATTTGGTATTTGGTTGTCTCAAGTTGATGACCTACGATATAATGAAGTTTTTATAGTTCCTGTAAACAGCAATGTACGGCTTAAACGTATTTAAAAATGGCATCGCAAAACCGACCAAAGCATCTACAATATGTGTTTACTAACGGAAAATGACTTTCCGTCAAGCGACCGTAATATTAATCTTGCACTTGATGCCGAGGAATCTTCCTTCAACTTGACGCAATGCTATCCATTACCTGAACATGGTCTTTTGACAGAAACTACTTTTACATAAGTAAATACATACTATCGTTTTTTTACTTTCAAAACAGAAAATAGAAAATAAAATAGACCGACATGCCACTATTACTCATGTCAATACGCAAAGACTTTTTCTACAGGTTGTATATTGTAATAGCAATACGTTTTAAATTACTTATGCTACGAAATATATTGGCAGACGTCAAGTAGGGCTAGTATATGAGTATTGCTATTTGAGGAGCAATATAACTGGTGATGGCCGAACTACAGAGGACGCAAGATGCAGATTCGTAACAGCAAGAAAAGCATTTATGAAACGGCGAAACTTGTTAACACGAAACATAAAATTGAATGCTAGGAAGTCTTCTCTGAAGTTTTCTGTGTGGAGTGTAGTCTTTTACGGAAGTGAATCATGGATGGTAAGCAGTTCAGACAAGAAGAGAGTAGAAGCTCCTGAAATGTGGTGCTACAGAATAATACTCAAGATCAGATGGGCAGATCGAACAACTAATGAAGTAGTTAATTCAATAGGGAGAAAAATTATGGCACAACTTCACTAAAAATAGGTATCGGTTCACAGGACGCATCCTGCGGTATTAAGAAATGTATATTAACACAGAGAAGAAGGCTCTAATGCAGTAACACATTGGGAAAGTTTAAGTGAATGTTGGTTGCAGTAGTTATTCAGTAATGAAGACAATTGGCACGCGAGGTATTGTTTTAGAGAGCAACTTAAAACTAGTCTTAGGGTTACAGACCACAACAATTACAAAGATTAAAGTTTCCAGAGGCACTGAAAGATCTCTGTAGATTACTTAGTACTTATCTGTACACAAAGAGACCCATGTAACGCATTCAAGATGGTAAAATCGTTGGAGACAACTCAAAAATGAATGTTATGTTACAAAGCAAGTCACTATTTTTGCAGAGCGCAAATAACAGTTACTTACTGATAGAAATTAAAGAAATAATGTAAAACAATATCTGACACATAGTCCCTACTCTACATGAGATATAAAGCGAACCAAATAGTAGATGACATCAATATCGAAGAAATTTCTGGGTCTCACAAATCAATCGGAAGCAAATGTCTTTAACCTTGAATTCAGTATCGCATTTCGGGAGCTGAGATGACTCAAGTTGCTATCGGTAGTACCGGATACCGCCTTAATAATCAAATACGGTACCACTATCTGATACAGGAAGTGACGATATTTCGAGGGATGTAGGTCTCAGATAAATAGACCGGCGCAGTGCCAGAATTCAGACTGGGTTCTCTGCTTCTGCCGCAACTGCTGAGAAGGGTAAAGCATTCGAGATGGTGAAACAGTTTTCTGAAAAGAGCTATGAACTGGACGTCGCCAGCATGGAGAACATGGAGGCGTTTCTGGACGCCAGCGGTGAGTCAATAAAAAGCGTCAACTTTGTCTTTGTCCTCTCCTACGGAACGTATACATAGTACCAGTCAACAGGGACTTTAGGTCATAGCTATAGGCTTCCTATCCGACAATGCGAATCTTTGAGTTGCTTAAGAATGTAGAAGAAAAAAGAATGTTGAACTTTATACAATTACGCTGGAGAACAACATCTCTTATGCATGTTTATAAATACGAATTTGAGTGTGAATAGATAATTTCGTCTTAAAATTATGTGTATGATAGACGTTTTATCAATTTTCATAGCATACTTTTACGGCCCGAAGAAAGGAATAGATCCAATTGCATTAACTATTGAGTCACTTACATCGATAGTTTTGATACAAGCAATAGTGAGACTAGACAAGCTTATGGGAGGAAAAACTCAAAGCAATGTAAAGGAAATTCGACCACCACTTCTGAAAGTCTCCCCAAAGTAATACTATAAATAATGTTGATCATATTTACAGTTCCATGCTGTATAGTTTCTCCCACATAAGTAACATTTTAACTACCGTACATGTCGCAATTGTCTTGCAATGGAATGTTTTACATTTATGAACTACTTCTTCAGAAACTTGATAAAGAAGGTAAGGGGTACAACTTAGTTGATTCAGTGTTAACATAATCTTCTCAAGTGACGTTAAAGTTTACCTACTCCGGCACAGAATTCCGCCAAGATAATACTTACCATCCTTTTCTATTAGTATAGCTGGATCATATGAAAACGAATGTTTTTCCAGTTTCTTCTGCCCCGCTACCACTTGTCCTATGAATTTATGTCGTTGATACTGCCTCCTATACTCCCTTGAGCCGCGTACCTATAGATTTTCCTTTCGGATTTTTGCGCTGTAATTTTATTGCAGGCACGCTTTGTGTGCTGCGTTCATTTACATGCCTGTAAAACTTCAATCTTGTCCTCCCCATTTTTTCTTGCGAGAGTTCCTCGTTTAATGTACATTTCTCTTATGGCAGTCTCAAAATATCCCTAACATTCCGTCCTATTCAGTTAATATCCTCTCAGCCTTACTGCACGCGACCTTATTTGTGATCTTCTAGATGTGACCAATGCCGCTCTTAAATCTCCAAAGTTTAATTTCGTAACCATCCATTTTGCTCTCTCATGCGTGTAACTGCCACTGAACTGCCTCTTTATCCTCCTCTCGCATGCCAACAAAAACATTTAGTCTGCTTCAAGCTTTCCTGTCGCTATTCCATGGTCGTGATGAAAAGCAACTATGAAAGAGTCCCTTTTCTGCACATATTTTTGTTACAACCTGTGGGTTTTCTCTCTCTTCCAAATTATACAAAGCTTAGGTTTCATTGTTTCATCTCCCTTAGATTTCTTCGAATCTTCCTTCTGTACTTAGTATCAGATAGCTTTTGTGTACTGAGTTAAGACATTACCACAGCCTTCCCATCTACACTCCTGGAAATTGAAATAAGAACACCGTGAATTCATTGTCCCAGGAAGGGGAAACTTTATTGACACATTCCTGGGGTCAGATACATCACATGATCACACTGACAGAACCACAGGCACATAGACACAGGCAACAGAGCATGCACAATGTCGGCACTAGTACAGTGTATATCCACCTTTCGCAGCAATGCAGGCTGCTATTCTCCCATGGAGACGATCGTAGAGATGCTGGATGTAGTCCTGTGGAACGGCTTGCCATGCCATTTCCACCTGGCGCCTCAGTTGGACCAGCGTTCGTGCCGGACGTGCAGACCGCGTGAGACGACGCTTCATCCAGTCCCAAACATGCTCAATGGGGGACAGATCCGGAGATCTTGCTGGCCAGGGTAGTTGACTTACACCTTCTAGAGCACGTTGGGTGGCACGGGATACATGCGGACGTGCATTGTCCTGTTGGAACAGCAAGTTCCCTTGCCGGTCTAGGAATGGTAGAACGATGGGTTCGATGACGGTTTGGATGTACCGTGCACTATTCAGTGTCCCCTCGACGATCACCAGTGGTGTACGGCCAGTGTAGGAGATCGCTCCCCACACCATGATGCCGGGTGTTGGCCCTGTGTGCCTCGGTCGTATGCAGTCCTGATTGTGGCGCTCACCTGCACGGCGCCAAACACGCATACGACCATCATTGGCACCAAGGCAGAAGCGACTCTCATCGCTGAAGACGACACGTCTCCATTCGTCCGTCCATTCACGCCTGTTGCGACACCACTGGAGGCGGGCTGCACGATGTTGGGGCGCGAACGGAAGACGGCCTAACGGTGTGCGGGACCGTAGCCCAGCTTCATGGAGACGGTTGCGAATGGTCCTCGCCGATACCCCAGGAGCAACAGTGTCCCTAATTTGCTGGGAAGTGGCGGTGTGGTCCCCTACGGCACTGCGTAGGATCCTACGGTCTTGGCGTGCATACGTGCGTCGCTGCGGTCCGGTCCCAGGTCGAAGGGCACGTGCACCTTCCGCCGACCACTGGCGACAACATCGATGTACTGTGGAGACCTCACGCCCCACGTGTTGAGCAATTCGGCGGTACGTCCACCCGGCCTCCCGCATACCCACTATACGCCCTCGCTCAAAGTCCGTCAACTGCACATACGGTTCACGTCCACGCTGTCGCGGCATGCTACCAGTGTTAAAGACTGCGATGGAGCTCCGTATGTCACGGCAAACTGGCTGACACTGACGGCGGCGATGCACAAATGCTGCGCAGCTAGCGCCATTCGACGGCCAACACCGCGGTTCCTGGTGTGTCCGCTGTGCCGTGCGTGTGATCATTGCTTGTACAGCCCTCTCGCAGTGTCCGGAGCAAGTATGGTGGGTCTGACACACCGGTGTCAATGTGTTCTTTTTTCCATTTCCAGGAGTGTAGGTACTTGTGCTCTCGTACTTGATTTCTGTGGTATCAATCCATGCTGTTCGTGTCACAGAATATTTTCTAGTGTATTCTAGACGTGTGTTTCTAAAATTTCCATTCTGTTTGCGTAATGGAACGTAATAAATCTTCATTTGGAACTGATGACGATTTTCATCCGATAATAACGTTTGCTGAGTCACTCGTCCAGTAATGTAGCGAATCAAGTAACAAAACAGGTTTATTCTCTAACATATAGAACATAAATAATAAGATTTTATAAGGCATAATTTTTTTCCCGGAGAAAGGAATCAAAATATAGGGCAATTTATCTCTCATATTTTGATACTTTGCAAGTATCGATATCGATTACCGACACGATTCGGCGAAATTCTCTATTCCCGGGAAGGAGGAACTATCTATATACATAGACCCGCCCGGTAGGCCGCGCGGTCTAACGCACGGCTTTCCGGGCGGGAAAGAGCGCCTGGTCCCCGGCACGAATCCGCCCGGCGGATTTGTGTCGAGGTCTGGTGAACCGGCCGGTCTGTGGATGGTTTTTAGGGGGTTTTCCATCTGCCTCGGCGAATGCGATCTGGTTCCTCTTATTCCGCCTCATTTACACTATGTCGGCGACTGCTGCGGAAACAGGTTATCCACGCATGCGTACACCACCATTACTCTAGCACGCAAACATAGGGGTTACACTCGTCTGGTGTGAGACGTTCCCTGGGTGGACACCGGGGGCCGAACCGCACAATAACCCTGGGTTCGGTGTGGGACGGCGGAGGGGTGAAGTGGACTGCGGTAGTCGTCGTGGGGCTGTGGACCACTACGGCTGCGGCGGGGACGGAGCCTCTCCGTCGTTTCTAGGTTCCCGGTTAACATACGATACAATATAATCTATTTACATAAATAAGTTCTCGCGAAACCCTTGGTGCGTGAAACGTACTCGCACTAACCTGAATTTTTAAGTATAACGAACAGTGCAGTGCTGTATTCGGTGATGGAAGTAAATGTGAGCAGTGAATACGCATGTTCAATATCACTGGTAGACGCCAAAGATCAGTTTGGATTTCGGAGAAATATAGGAACACGTACGACGAAACTGACCCTACGACCTAGGGAAAACTTCTGACAGTGTTGACTGGAATACGCTTTTGAAATTCTGAAAGTATCAGACGTAAAATACAGGGAGCGAAAGGCCATTTACAACTTGTTCAGAAACCAGAACGCAGTTATAAGAGTCGAGGGGCATGAAAGGGAAGTAGTGGATGAGAAGGGAGTGAACGGGATCATAGTCTGTCGCCAATCTGTACACGAGTAAGCAGCAAACGAAACAAACAAAAAAAAAAAATAGTAGGAATTAAAGTTCAGCGAGCAGAAATTTAAACCTTGAGATTTGCCGATGACACTGTAATTCCATAAGACACAGCAAAGACATGGAAGAGAAGCTGAACGGAATGAACAGTGTCTTGTAAGGACGATATAAGATGGACATGAACCAAAGCAAAACAAGGATAAAGGAATGTAGTCGAATTAAATCAGGTGATGGAGTGGGAATTAGATTAGAAAACTAGACACTTAAAGTAGTAGATAAGTTTTGTTATTTGGACAGCTGAATAACTGATTATGGCCGAAGCAGAGAGGATATGAAATGTAGACTGGTAATGGCAAGAAAAGGGTTTCTGAAGAAAAGAAATTTGTTAACATCGAATATAGATTTAAGTGTTAGGACATTTTTATGAAAGTATTTGTATGGAATGTAGCTGTGTATGAAAGTGACACATGGATGATAAGCAATTTAGATATGAAGAGAACAGAACGTTTTGGAATGTGGTGTTTGGGATGTACGCTGCAGGTGAGATGGATAGATCACGTAACTAATGATGAGATACTGAATAGTACCGGGGAGAAAAGAATTTTGTTGCAGAATCTGACAAGAAAAAGGGGTCGGTTCATAGTACACATTCTGAGACACCAAGGGACCACCAATTTAGTTTCCAAGGGAAGTGTGGGGAGGAGGGGGAGGGTAAAAATTGTACAGGGAGATCAAGCGATGAATACTGTCACCAGACTCAGAAGGATGTAAGTTGCGCTAGTTATTCAGAGATGAAGAGGCTTGACAGGATATAGTAGGATGGAGAGCTGCATCGAGCGAGTCGTTGGACTGACGACCACAGTAACAACAGAGAAGAACCAATGATGAACGGCATGTTTCTCCACACGGTTGCATAATAGGCGCGAGAGCATTACGGACGTATTGAACTAATAGCAGTGGAGGCCGCCCGGTTGGCCGTGAGGTCTAACGCACGGCTTTCCGGGCGGGAAGGAGCGCCTGGTCCCCGGCACGAATCCACCCGGCGGATTTGTGTCGAGGTCTGGTGAACCAGACGGTCTGTGTATGGTTTTTAGGCGGTTTTCCAACTGCCTCGGCGAATGCGGGCTGTTTCCCCTTATTCCGTCTCAGTTACACTATGTCGGCGATTGCTGCGCAAACAAGTTCTCCACTTACGCTTACACTCGTCTGGTGCGAGACGTTCCCTGGGGGGGTCCACCGGAGGCCGAACCGCACAATAACCCTGGGTTCGGTGTGGGGTGGCGGAGGGGTGAAGTGGACTGCGGTAGTCGTTGTAGGGTTGTGGACCACTGCAGCTGCGGCGGGGTCGTTTCTAGGTCCCCGGTTAACACACAACACAGTACAATACAACAGAGTGGCATTTTGAATCACTAGGAAGTTTAGTGTTGAAATTCCGAGAGCGTACATTACAAGAAGAGTCGGCAGTATACTACCTCCTTCGAAAAATGTTCTGCATAAGTGCCGTGACGAGAAATTAGATAAAATGTAGCTCATACCGAGCTTATGCATTCTTGTTCATTCCATGATCTACTCGCGAATTGAATGAGACAGGTGGAATGTGATAGTCATAACAGAAGAACTCTCACACCAAAAGGTGAGTTGCGGAGTATAGACGTAGATATAACAATTAAGTTATCGGTACAAATCTTTCAGTTATCCACATCCTCCTAATGATGAGAATTGCAATCGGGAATAATAGATAACTATCATTTTAAGTAACTCGACGCAGATATACTGCGTCTCGAAGAGGATCGGTGAGACAAACTCCTCTCGAGTCTCTGCAGGCTGAGTAATTTCTCTTTATATGACTATTTATGTTAGTTTCTGACCTGCAGGTGTCACTGATCCCACGCACCGCCAGCTGGCTCTGTCAGCGAAGGACACCCTGACTCTGACACTGGAGGGTGACAAGGTGACGGATGTGACCCAACTGGGTGACTACAAGCACGTCCTGACGTACCGCCTGGCGGAGGAGTTCACAGAGGACACGGCCGGCCGCAAGAGGAAGAGCACCGTCACCCAAAGGGGCGCCGACACGCTGGTCAAGGTCGAGAAGTACGAGGATGGAAAGACCGTCACCATAGAGAAGACCTTCAGCGCCGACAAGATGGTCGCGGTGAGTTCCAAAACAGAACTCTCGCTCTCAGCACTTTTTGTTTTGCACCTCTCCTTGCTGTGTGTGTGTGTGTGTGTGTGTGTCAGATATAGTGTTGCATTATGCTAACCCATGACAGTGAGTCCAAAGTCATTTGAAGGAAGCTTTTACCGTCTGCCTCAAACCACACTTGTTTATAATTACTACTATAACATCTCATGTAATTTCAAATTGGAGCTACTACCTGATACAAGGCATAATTCCCGGTTGATAGGTTTATCAGATTGTGGTACAAAGAGGGAACTGCTCGTCTGTGAGCATCACTGTAACTTTTAATCAAAATCCTTCAGGAGAGTAATATTGTTGTTTCAAATATATAAAATTCGCTTCACAGAAAAATAGCTTGATGGGAACAATGTGATCCTAAATTGTTGCTGCAGGACCTTTTTTTTGGATATCATACACTGTTTTTAGGGGATCATGAGATTCTATAGAACACTGTTTTGTCATCCCATTCTCCTTCTATGGACACACCCGTGACATTATTATGGTTACTTGTGTTCCACTCTTAATGTTTCAAATTTACCCACGTTTAAACACAATACCTCTAATCCATTAATTAATTTCTTCGTGATTTTATATAATTTGTATGAGGGTGGTATCATTGGTCTGGTAAAAAAGCAAGAAAAATGTTATTTTGTAAAGAAAATAGCTCGCCTTACTTCTTGACAAAGTCTCATTTGACGGATGTACAATCGGTCCAGCGATCCTCCAGCTTTTTCTTCAAATCAGAGAAATAACTTCTTTCAAACTCTGAAAAATACTAGTAGACTACAACTGTCACTTCCTTATTTGATGAAAATTTCTTCCCAGCAATCCAAAGTTACAAGTTAAGGAACAGGAAGAATGCACTTGGAGCTAATTCTCGTGAATAGAACGGATGAGGAACCAGTTGAAAGATCAGTCCATGCACTTTGGCATTATCACTGATGGGTCGGATGGCGCATTACCACTGTGAAACATCACTTTTTCCCTTGCCAACCTAGGTCTTTTTTTCATCGAACGCAAGTGTCACGCGATCTGGCAATGAAGCATATTGTTCCTTGGAAACCTGACAGAATGGTCTTTACCTTCTTCGATGTACTTTCACAGGCTTTTGTCCATTGTTTTGACAACTGTCTTGAATCTGGTGTGTGTGTGTGTGTGTGTGTGTGTGTGTGTGTGTGTTTGCGCGTGTGTTGTATGTACGTGTCTGTCATATTCATAAAATCGGATTAAAATAATTATTACATTTGTTTTTATTTGTTGTATTTGTTACTGTTCGGCCTCACTCTGTCAGACGCACTTAATGTTATCACAGTTCCTTTCTTATGAGTATATAGAATCAGAACAATGAATAAAGTTCCGTGTGCAACAATAAACTTTCATACTTTCGTAGGCACTTCAGTGCGCACAAGATCGTTGGTATACATTCCATCACATTCTTGTCCTTAGCACTTTTTGCTCTGGTGTACGCACTTCTGCCAGCGACAGATCACAGCATGCGGTGACTCATTCAGTTTTTAATCAGACAACCTAACCTCTTATTATAGCTTCTACGTTATACAAAAGCTCAGATTACGTTTCTCGTGTGCCACACGTGATTTTTAGTCTGGTCACTTAAATATACACATCATATTTAACTATCACTTCGAAAAATATTTGCGCTTGTTAAGTGCTCTACTAGTGTTGGTAAGAAACAGACTCTACCTTTTATTTCTGTATTTCACGCAAACATTTAGAAATTTCTGCTTTAGCCCTAGGATATCCTCGTAGATCATTGAGGTTCAGAGAATTCTAAGAAATTTTTACAGGTGAGATATTTACTATAAATAGTAGTATTCGGTATGACTATACGAGCATACTTCGCCCTACAAGAGGTAAATGAAGGTTAATCTGTTCTGCTATGGAACACTGAAAACAAGAAACATGACCCACACAGCAGTCTCTCTTCTAATTGACTAAAATGAAACCGCATGAGCTCTGCAGTTTTTGCAGATCCTTGCACTGTAATGCGAATAGCATTCTGAAATATTTACTTGAGATGGAAGTATGCAGCGATTAGTCGTGAATAATCTGAATTTATTGCAAATCTATCTCGACTACAAAACAACCAGTATCTGTGTAGTCACATAAAACTTGTGTGATAACATTGGGTGATGTATGCACTGAGTCCAAAGCGATCTGCAGTAACCTGAGATTATCCACGACTGATCGCTACATTCTACCACTTGCAAATCCAACGGTCGCTGCTCAGGAAAAACCTATGGTTTCCAAAACAAATATAGTTACTTGAACGTATCATAAACTACACTTTAGGTTTGCATATCCCTTCATCTTTCAGCCTTGCACCTCATGCGATCGCGCCTACGTTACAGTATTTTCTTTTTTTCCATTGTGTGATATCTCTTTCACATGAATCATTTCTGTATTTTTATTTTGTGTTCGATATTATCAACTACCTTGTTAATTTCATTGTGACTGTGTAATAAACGATGTCGTAGTGCCATTCTTAAGTTTATGAGCAGCTCATTTAGAAGCTTCACATCTACTACCCAGTTAGACCACTTTTTAAGTCTCAGTTCTTTTATGTGACTGCACCGAAAGAGAATAATTAAGGAATTTTTCAGTAATATTAATATCTTTTTTGTCGATCAGTCAGTCAGTAAATACAACCATAAAATGATATTATGGACGAGTAAAATAATAACTCTAAAATCTTAGGACATTGGTGGACGATGAAAATGTCCTTTCTTCTCCTGTCAATATTTATAAGGAATTGGTACTATTGCGTAATGACTGCACTATTACTTACTTCAATCAAAGTTATGCATGCATTATTATCTCATATAACCATAACTAGTAATTATTGAAACAAATAATTACACTACTGGAAATGGAAAAAAGAACACATTGACACCGGTGTGTCAGACCCACCATACTTGCTCCGGACACTGCGAGAGGGCTGTACAAGCAATGATCACACGTACGGCACAGCGGACACACCAGGAACCGCGGTGTTGGCCGTCGAATGGCGCTAGCTGCGCAGCATTTGTGCACCGCCGCCGTCAGTGTCAGCCAGTTTGCCGTGGCATACGGAGCTCCATCGCAGTCTTTAACACGGTAGCATGCCGCGACAGCGTGGACGTGAACCGTATGTGCAGTTGACGGACTTTGAGCGAGGGCGTATAGTGGGCATGCGGGAGGCCGGGTGGACGTACCGCCGAATTGCTCAACACGTGGGGCGTGAGGTCTCCACAGTACATCGATGTTGTCGCCAGTGGTCGGCGGAAGGTGCACGTGCCCGTCGACCTGGGACCGGACCGCAGCGACGCACGGATGCACGCCATGACCGTAGGATCCTACGCAGTGCCGTAGGGGACCACACCGCCACTTCCCAGCAAATTAGGGACACTGTTGCTCCTGGGGTATCGGCGAGGACCATTCGCAACCGTCTCCATGAAGCTGGGCTACGGTCCCGCACACCGTTAGGCCGTCTTCCGCTCACGCCCCAACATCGTGCAGCCCGCCTCCAGTGGTGTCGCGACAGGCGTGAATGGAGGGACGAATGGAGACGTGTCGTCTTCAGCGATGAGAGTCGCTTCTGCCTTGGTGCCAATGATGGTCGTATGCGTGTTTGGCGCCGTGCAGGTGAGCGCCACAATCAGGACTGCATACGACCGAGGCACACAGGGCCAACACCCGGCATCATGGTGTGGGGAGCGATCTGCTACACTGGCCGTACACCACTGGTGATCGTCGAGGGGACACTTAATAGTGCACAGTACATCCAAACCGTCATCGAACCCATCGTTCTACCATTCCTAGACCGGCAAGGGAACTTGCTGTTCCAACAGGACAATGCACGTCCGCATGTATCCCGTGCCACCCAACGTGCTCTAGAAGGTGTAAGTCAACTACCCTGGCCAGCAAGATCTCCGGATCTGTCCCCCATTGAGCATGTTTGGGACTGGATGAAGCGTCGTCTCACGCGGTCTGCACGTCCAGCACGAACGCTGGTCCAACTGAGGCGCCAGGTGGAAATGGCATGGCAAGCCGTTCCACAGGACTACATCCAGCATCTCTACGATCGTCTCCATGGGAGAACAGCAGCCTGCATTGCTGCGAAAGGTGGATATACACTGTACTAGTGCCGACATTGTGCATGCTCTGTTGCCTGTGTCTATGTGCCTGTGGTTCTGTCAGTGTGATCATGTGATGTATCTGACCCCACGAATGTGTCAATAAAGTTTCCCCTTCCTGGGACAATGAATTCACGGTGTTCTTATTTCAATTTCCAGGAGTGTATTTATGAGTTAATGATTTATAACAAATTACTTTTCTCTTTCAGACCCTCTCTGTTGGCAACGTCACCGCGAAAAGGATTTACAAAGCAGTCTGAATTCGACTTTCTTTCGTCTAAAATTCAATAATTTATTTCCTCTGTATATGTCAATAAATTTTTTTGTCAAAGTTACACTTCGCTATGATATGTTGTTTAACTTAAAGTGCCCTACCCGTACCCACTCATTTATTATATTTTAGTTTCTGTTTCGTCTTGAATGTGTCAGTATGCGTTTCCATCAGACACTCACTGTATGAATAGAGAAAAGATTTCCATATCAGCGAAGCTGAAAAATTTGCAATCACAGAAAAGACGTGGTTAAAAAGGAATCGGGAAAGTTCCATAGCAGTAAAGGGAAAGCATTCAGTAATTTCAAAATATATAATGTCAGTTATGAGTAATTGTATAGAATAATAGCGAGAACTCAGTATAAGGTAGTTCTGACTGCTTACGGTTTCCATTGACAGACAATAACTTATCGCAGTTTCGTATCTTTTCCTCACTCAGTGACTGCTCCTGGAGCCAGCGCCTCACCCCTCGGCTGTGGACACATGTGCTTCGCCGTGACAGTCTGGAGCATATATCAGAAACAGCATTGGTAATAGCCTCTTAAACAGTTATTTTATCCTCCATTGATCATATTTTCCTCTTATCCCTCGAGGTTTGTTGTCGGATTGCCTAAAGAACTTCCATGCGGTTTATACAGTATCCTCACTGCATGGGTGACACACACGGAACTGGGAAAGCTACACAGGCGTGCGAGTTGTCCAATCGCCGCCCCCTGTTAACCTCTGCTCGGTGGAGTCGCCAGAGGTAGGCGCCGGAGAGCTGATCTCTGATCATGATGCACAGTTATTTAGGATAAATAACATAGTGTCTTACAGAGTGGATATTCATCAGTGGAAATTAGTTAAAAAAATTAATTACTCTAGGAAAAATGTTTTCAAGAACAGTTTACAAGAAATGACCTGCGATGAAACATATAACGAACCAAATGCTAACATAAAATTTAATCTATTTCAAGATAAATTCATATCATTATTTGAAAATAGCTTTCCACGTCAGCTAACCAGGAATGACATTAAATAACAACGTAAAAAACCATGGATCAATAGGGGGCTTAAAGTATCTTGTGAAATGAAAAGGGAAATATATCTATTGGCAAGAGCAAGTAAAGATCCTGAAGCAGCTGCACACTAAAAAACTACTCAAATTTACAAGAAAGGCTATTAAAAATCAGGGAACTTGCACATAAAGTAAAAAGAAATCTGTAATTCCGGCAACAACCTTAAGGCTATATGGAATGTAGCGTCCTAACCACACACAAACAATAATACAATCATTATTGAACTGAATGGGAGAGCTACAAATGATGAGACATGGCTGGCATATATATTTAATATTCATTCCTTAAATGTAGCAGGAAGCGCAGGGACAAACAGTTCAAGACGAAAACCATATCAGTATGCTGAATAGGCGTATCTCACAAAATTCAGTCATATGGATCTATTACCAACTTCTCCTTCTCTCATCAATAAACTTATTCATTGTCTCAGGAATAAAAGCTCATCTGGTTTTGTTGGTGTTTCCAGTAAAGATTTAATGATTTGTTCCCAAATAATAACCTCGGTTTTGTCTGAAGCATGTAATGCATCACTAACTCAAGGCATTTTTCCACAGAAACAGAAATATATCATTGTTAAACTCCTCCTTAAGAAAGCTGATATGGGAGATGTCAGTAACTGCCGACTTGTTTCACTATCGATATTTTTCAAAATTTTTGATGAGATGATGTATTCTAGAATAGTATCTCACGTTAGCAGCAATAATGTCATCATCAAATCACAGTTTGCCTTTCAGAAGAGTTGCTCTACTGAGAACGCAATCTACATGTTCACTCACCAAATTTTACAAGCATTAAATAATAAAATAGTACCGGTTGGTATTTTCTGTGACCTATCTAAGGCATCGGACTGTGTGAATCATAGCACTCCCCCAGATAAATTGGAGTTTTATAGGCTTGATGGATAGCCAACCAATGGATAATTCATATCTGCAGAAAGTTATATTTAGTAATTCAACCAATATAGTCTGGGGTCGTAATTCTGACCGGGGAGAAATCGCTTATGGCGTTTCCCAACTCCCAGTCTCAGGTCAACTAGTGTTACTAATATATGTACTATCTTCCGTCTAATATACAACAAGCAGAAATTCTTTTTGCAGATGACACCAGTATTGAGATCAAAGCACACATACAGAAACAGAAGAAATGGTGAACAATGTTCTTAAAACTATTGACTGGTTTTCTGCGAAAAAATGGTCTCAACCTCAATTTTAAAATGACAACATATTCAGTTCTGCTCATATGGAGGTACTACAACAGTAATAAGTATAACACATGGTAAGTGAACAACAAAAAGGATGGAAACTTCTTAAGTCTTGGGTGTCGATACTCATGAGAATTTAAGTTGGAAAAAGCACATTTTGGAACTCCTAAAACAACTTATTTCAGCCACATTTGCACTAGGCTGACATATTTTTGCATGTTTACATTAGGTAACGCCATATGGAATAATGTTCTGGGCATAACTCATTTTTAAGAAATAAAGTATTCGTTGCTCAATAATATACTGTAAGAATAATATGTGTTGCTCACCTACGATAATCTTTCAGACCTCTCTTTAAATTGTTGTGCATTCTGACAACGATCTCACAGTACATTTATACTATCAAGAAGACATTTATACACTCAAGAAGTCTGCTGTGAATAATCCACTACATTTCAAAAGGAACAATGATGAACAGAATTACAATGCCAGAAGGAAAAATTATATTCATTATTCACATTGAGACAGTCTTTAACACAGAGAGGAGTGCATAGTGCTACAACAAAATTTTTTGACCACTTAGCCAGCGATATAAAATGCTTGACGGACAGAAAAGTATAATTTGGAAACAAACTGAAAAAGTTTCTCCTTGATAATACTTCCACTCGATAACAGAATTTCTTTTAAAGTAATATGTAAAATGTAGTGGGTAGGAATTACTAAGCCACGTCTGCATATTTATAAGAAAATTTGAAAGGTTCAAAGTGTTCAGAATGTACCCACATTTAAAAATTAATTTGCGGTATGAATGTAAAATGACTCGTTCCATATCATTAACGTTGCACTTCCAAATGCTCGTCAGAGCCAACCGCTGCCAGTGGTTTCAACGGCCGATAAGAAGACATACGGTCCCACGCGCTGATCTCCTGCACCACGGCTTCTAAGCTTCATAAGCCACGCACATGCGGATAAGGCAGACTTAACAGTTAGCCCCTGACAGCCAAGAGGTCGGCCAAAGCACGTGGCGAGCAGTTGACGAACCCCAACAGCAGGGACCCGGTCGCGCCACCACCTCTCTCGGTCACCGCCCAGTACGTACTCCTCGATCGTCACGCGACCCTACACACTTGCTCCACACTCCCCCCCACAGTGTGCGGTAGCGATCCAAACAGTGCGCCAAACCGAAAGCGCCTCCGCAAACACTAGACGCGAAGCGAAAGCACTCCGCCTGGCGCGCTTTTCGAAGAGCCGGACACAACTACGGCTCATGGACGACATATGGAAGTTTGTGTCTGGCTGTGAGTCGTCCGCTTAGAGCGGGAAATCTGGGTTCGAGTCCCGGTTCGTTGTCGTAATTCACTTACACAGCTGATAAAATAGTTATGTATGTATTAAACACTCACAACAAAACAGTTTCTCTTAAATTTATTAGCTTTCGGGACGTGCTCTTACAGCCTTCTTAACAGTGGGATGTCAATTCTGACTATTTGATTGGAAGGACAACATCCAGTCCGCGAGTGGAGAAGATCTGCGACCCGGCCGGGAATCTAACCCGGCCCCCTTCGCTTAGCAATCCGTTGCACTGACCACACAACTACCTACATACGAGACATTTACACGTACCCGGCCAGCACCAAAATTCGATACACGTTAGTAGGCAGTTGCGCCGCTCTCTAAGCTACACCCAAGCTCACTGTTAACTCCACATCAAGGACAACTATGCCAGCAGGTATTTATCATAAGATGATACTCAATTATCGGGTGGTAACCATCTTACGGTACTCGGCACTAGCAGTAGCTCAATCTAAGCTTTTATTTTATAGCGGGGACTTTACCCTTTTATAACCAAACAGGCACTAGCCTGATGAATCTACCGTGATAGCACAAGCGTAGGGCAGTACTGTTCCTAATAATCAACACTCTAAACCAATTTGCCACTATAAGACTTAGAAGTACTTTCGCTGTATGACTTCACAGTGAGAGCTTAGGACAACCGCTGAGGGTAGAGGACAACATCGATAACGAAAATACGTCCGTTGTGCCTTATACATAATGCAAGAGAACAACTCAAAATGCGCATCAGTGAGCAAAATTAAATAGAACCATAGACGTCGTTCCTCTGTACCAACCAACATCTCACTACAAAACGTATGTCAAACTAAACAGTTTCACTTTTCCGAAACCCCCTAATTGCCTCTCATAGTGACGCACAAGTTTGAAAAAATTTGGCTCGAAGGTACCTACAACCTGCCTCCGTAATGCTGCAAAAGCATGGTACCCTGCGCCCTCCACTTTGTTGAGCACGTTAGAAATGTTCCTTCGCAAAGTTTCGACACCAAGTCAACCTGCCGGCAGCTCTAATGTCTAAGGTTAGGCAACCCCTTCGACACGCCTTTGGTGCGATGTGCCTAGTTGATGCCCTAGATTATTTGTCGGGCTGAATTGGTGTCGAAGTTCCCAACAGGTACATTTGTAACGTTCGGGGATCTCACAAGGAAAATTTTCCGTTCCCTTTCCCATCCCGCGCCGCGGCACCGACCACACACTAACGGCCATTTTCAGGGCCACTAACAACTCTCCGTCGCGAGCAAGCTTTATCTGTCGCCTCGTACTCTACGCAGTTTCCTTCCTTCCGTCCGTCCCGACTTCGCCACGGCACACACACGCCGACCTCCCGCCACAAACAGACACTCCTGCACAACCTCCCTCCCCGGCATAAAGGCCACTCACGGACAAGATATAAACAGACAGACAACACACCAAAAACAAAAACTAACATCAGCATACGGTGGAAGCCGCCACCCGCACGTCAGTCGAGGCGCACACACACACACCACACACACACACACTCACACACACAGAGAGAGAGAGGGGGGGGGGGCGCCCACCACGCCACATACCGACCACACACATACTAATGCTGCCCTCCCGCATCAACACGCTACAAGAGGGAGGACAAGAGAAGAGATGAAAAAGGATAAGAACTCTTTGACGCTTCAGATAACGTCCAAATTCAGTCGAATGGTTTTGAAAGGTTCCTAGAGGTACCACCCTGTTTACGAGAGCAGAAGTTGCAACTAAGCGCCGGCCGGAGTCGTAGAGCCGTTCGAGGCGCTACCGTCTGGAACCGCGCGATCGCTACGGTCGGAGGTTCGAATCCTGCCTCGAACATGGATGTGTGTGATGTCCTTAGGTTAGTTAGGTTTAAGTAGTTCTAAGTTCTAGGGGACTGATGACCTCAGAAGGTAAGTCCCATAGTTCTCAGAGCCATTTTTGCAACGAAGCCAGCGAAACTGATTCTCTCTCGGACATTGCTCTCGCAAAGCACCTGTACGTGCCATGCCAACACAAATGACAGCTGACATAACAATAGAACAACACTTCCCAGATCATACTGCACGGTATCTAACTCTGTGCATGTTTCGTTGCACGCGTCAAACTCATTACGTGAATGGTTCAGTCACTGCTGCAGAAAACTAATAAAAGATTTCAATCAGATTGTAGAAATCAGATCTTAAAATACATCTGATAGTACCAAGCATCGGCAAATAAGCTGTCGAGGACTATACCTCCAGACGTTTGCACGCACAGCGAATGTAAATGTTCCCTTAAGAACAGCTGCGACCCAAATCAGATTTCCCCAGACGTGGTGCCTAAGCCCAGCGAGACCGAATATCTTACTGGTGCAAATCAAACCGACAAATATTAGTGACTAATCCTGTACGCGTTTGGCATACGAAACAACCCTAATACGTGTCCCTAGCTGCTAACCACACGTCACTGCGGAAACACCGTAGAGTCAAATGCCATTTCCGAACGTGTGGTACATGACTGACTAGGAACACCAACGCGCGCTAAACTCAGTACGAAACCATACAGGCGCCGACACGCCAATAAGAAACAACTAACTATTATTTGTAGAGTGTAACACACTAGCCGATTCGTCATTTACTATATAAAATATTGAATGCCTGAGGATACTCCTCCCAGTACTTCCGTTACGTGGGAGAACACTAAATAGAATGCAATTGGTTGCTCTTGACAGCGCGACCGAACCCCGCGCAACAAGCTCTACATACTTGACAACTCAGCAACACGACAAGGAAAACCCTATCACAGAACCACTAGAGGCGGTCCCAACTGCTGGGTAGTTTTGTACTGATCGCTTTCCCGAGAAAGAAGACCCACAAGAAACCCCTTGCGTACGAAGTTGCAGAAGGGAAATGATGTTCACAGCATTTGACGCTCCACATTTTATCTTCCATGCTACCACAATATTCGCTGCTAAAGGCAACAGAGGGTGGGACTGGGTGTATCCAGTAGTGAGTACAACACGGGGTTACGGAGCGTAATTGAACTGCTTACTGATGAGTAACTCACAGCAGTGCTACAGAGATAGCTACGATAAACAAAGCAAAAATTCATTATACCTGCAACAGTTGCTGAAGGTGACAATTCGCTGGAAAGGAACGCAAGAAATTTCATAGAGTGAGAAAGAAATGGCAGATGAAATATTAGCGTTTATGCAAGATGAGTCAGTGGAATGTCTGATTTCGTATACGTTCGACTGTGCGGAAAATGTGCATATGGAGTACAATGACGACGGTACGTGCTTAACAAGTGAAATTGATATTGAAACATGTGTCGAGTCATGTAGTCCATTATCCTTGTCGGACAGCGAGCTGCAAATACTGCGTTCTGTGGGACGTAGTAAAGGAAAACTGTTGTCCAAGAAGCGGGTACAAAAAGCAGTTACGTAGATGGGAAATCGTCCGCAGCACAGTAAAAAAAAAAAAAATACGAACGGATTTAGATTAAGTCTGCAGCAATATGACTCTATAGACGATAAGGATATTCAAGGGAGCACAAGACGAACTTGTTGCAAAAACTGGTGTTTGCGAGTTTCAGGGTTACTCCATACAACTTACGGCATGCATTTCAAATTTCGCGCGACATAGATTACACTGATTTCAAGGGAAGAAGCGGATGGTTTCATAAATTTAAACATTACTCTAGAATTGGAAGACGTAAGATAACGAAATTTCACACAAAATGTCAGTTTGACGATGCGTAACAAACTGTGGAATCGGCCCGAAAATTTGTAGATGTCATAAACAAACTTTTTCCGTCGTTCAGAAAGGAATTTTTTTCAACTCAGACCAGTCATTATTTGGAGGGAAAAAACATATGAAAGGAAGCCTGGAAATTAAGGATACCAAGACAGTTGTATCAAAATCAACTGCCATCAATGCCTTAACGCATTTGTATACAATTATGCCAACTGTTAATCTGCACCGTAAACTGGTTGGGAAGTTATGTATTGAGCTGCGAGAAGTTGGAGCTGCTCTGCGATTATTTCTCATGCGCGTAATCCTGCAATGCCACAAGGGAATATTTACCTCACGGCAAGCATTAGTGGAAAAATGAAAGTAAGAGAACTACAACTATGGTGTGAGCATTGCTTCTCGCCAACAGCTGGTCAAAATAACTTGCTTTTGCTTGATTCCTGGTCTGAGTATAGAAATCGTAATCCTTTAGAGTCGTTGAAGCTACTACTACTACTGTCAATATGCAAACGTTGTTGCTTCACGAAGTATGTTATAACAGCAATACGTTGGAAATTAATGTTACTAGATACATTGGGAGGCGTCAAGTCGTAGATGAGTATTGCTATTGGAACAATATAACTGATAATGCCTGAACGAAATAGGATGCAAAATGAGATTCGCAACAGCAAGAAAAGCTATTAAACGGAGAAACTTGTTAACATCGAATATAAAATTAGATGCAAGGGAATCTTCTCTGAAACTGGTGGTCTGGAGTCTAGCATTGTACGGGAGAGAAACATGGGCAGTATGGAATACAGTATTTACGTCACAGTACGCAAGAGTGGGAAAATGGACGTAAGAGAATTAGAACTATGGTATGAGCACTGCTTTTGGTCACTTGTTGGTCAAAATAATTTGCTTTTGCTTGATTCCTTGTCTACGTATAAAAATCGTAGTCCTTTAGAGCAAACTATCGGTCCTGAAAACGTGTGACATTGCAACTCATATCACACGGAACCACTGGACAGATTTAGCCTTTGGACGTTCGTTTTTTCCGTGCCTATAAAACATTATCGCACTACCTGCAACTACGCCATAAAGAGTAGCCAGTTTCACGAAAAGCTGTTTCGTATTCGGTTGCATGCCATCACGTTCCATCAGTTCTCATCACCTCGTTACACCAATATGATTCCATACTCAGTCTTTAAAAGTGGATGTCTAGTTCAGCGTCCTGCACCATTTCTAACTCCCAAGGAGTTCGCCTTCAATCTTTGTGATGTTAAATTTTGTGATCAATGTGGCGTGCCGTTTTTTCATTCGGTGTTCATGGTGCAAGTAAATGGTTTGCTTTGAGCGTTTCTTGAATGTCGACGATGTCCTTTCTCTGAAGGGTAATACGAACACCCCGTAAAAGGTTGATTTCTCCACCTGCGGACATGTTCCGTCGCCCTCCTGATGCACAAGACGAGTTATTAACAGTTACTGTTTCTTTTGTCATGATTGTTAAAGCAACACTATCAACTGAACCGTACTGAGGACTGAACTTGCGACCTCTAGCGTCAACGCTAGACGTTTGAGTGATATCTTCTGGGGGGAATTACATTTTGACCGATGTGCTTATACTTCCTGTTAAAAAAGAAATGCTGTTAGAGTGTAACACGTAGGATGGCAAAGTATAAGCAATGGGTGACAATTATGCGACCCACAGAACACTAAATATCACAAGTGCAAGGCCCATGTTACGATACACAAAGAGATTAACGATAGCAGCGACCATGAAAATTAATATGTTCGAGAAATATCATTCAAAAACTAAGATTATCTTCTCATAGCTGATATTCACAGTCATGTAAAATTTTGTAAATGAAGAGTGGTCGCCTACTGACTGCAAAAACTGAATGATGCTATGATCGTTCATAATGACTTAGTCTAATACTAGTCATTCTGACCCACATCGAAGTGTAATGTTGTTGGCCAGAGTTCGTTGTTGCTCCCACTCTTTTAGGATTCGGACGTGTAAAGCTATGTCTGTTCAGTATGTGCAACCGTACGTCTCGTATTTGTTCCGCTGTTTCGGCTCCCCATTGGTCTGTTTCCCTACTCTGCGACAGCGTGGATCTCCGTTGATATCGAGAAACAAGACTTGGTATTTGGTACCACCAATAGCGGTAGTTATTGTTAAGTCTATCTGTCAGTCTGTTTGTCAGTACTACCTGATCTTGTGGAGTTCGTGCCACAAATTTGTCGTTTCTCGTGGGAGCATAGTACGTCTAAGCCCAGTTCTTTCTCCATTTTTCATGTCTCTGCTGGGGTAGCGGGGTACCTGACTTTCCACTTGATTTCCATCACGGCTGTCTAATGTAAACTGATCTAAAAGAAAGTGTTACAGCATGAACACTTTTAGCGAACGCTATTGAACTGATAAAACTTTATTTTAGTTCCTTTGCGATACGTTGAAGAAAATTTCATCCTGTTGTGAATTTATTTTCTCTACAGAAAAATACCGCTCCTACAAGTAAATAATGGTTTGGTACATGATTACTACCGGGTGTGTCTAACGCTACAGAAACGTTTTAGGTGGAGTTTATAACATGGAATATCTAGCGCATGTGCTGCTGCACCTTATCAACATCTTAGGAGGAATAATTGGCATCCAGCACATGGAGGATCATATAGACGAGTAGCACAGACAGTCTGCGCTAGTGCAGTTAATACAGAATGGACAATGACGAGATGAAAAAACCAGATTTTGAGGAGAGTGGTAGACATGTGTCGTTCCAGAAGCACTACATCCTTGAAGGGTGGTGGGACTGTTGGACCGGCTCTTGTAAATACACAGATGACATTCGGGTAGAGGTTACAGCCAGAGTTCCAACACGAACCGTCGGGATGCCAGTCTAGTTGACGCGAACGTTCACAAGAAGGAAGGGATTTTCGATACCCATACTTTTCCGACACCTAAAATCATGGTTTGCGGAGCTAGTAGATGTGATAACAGCATTGATTTCATGCCTTAAAAACAGGCTGAATGTTCATCAGTACGTGACAGAAGTGATAAACATTGCTGACATGCTCTTCACGAATAGGATACCAAATGGCACATTATGACTACATATTGCAAGGTTCGAGATTTCAGTGCACACCAGTGTAGCATTTGGGAAGCGGTTGTTTTGAACTGAACAGCGTCCTGCCATATCAATTCAATAAACGTCTATACAATTCTTGAAACTTCAGAGATTATTGATGACGAATAGTCGCTCTCCTCGGCAGGTCACACAAATGTGTGATGCTTTTAGGCAAAATATTCGGAATACGTTGTAAACTGTTGACTGACTCTGTTACAGGAAATATTACTCACCCCCTCTTGATATGCACCGGTCTGATAATTTGGAACAAAGACAACCAATAAATGGGTGATTTCTTCAGTGTTGTCCTCGAATTCCTGGATATGTGCAAGCTCTGATTCATAGCCATTGCACTTTATTGCATGTAAGAAACGGTGCCCATGAGAGGTCTCAGCAAATTTTTCATATCCGATTTTACTCACCTCGATTCTTCTGCCATTATTTTTGCCTTTTCTTCTGTCCCCGACAACACTAGAATTTACGACGTTTCCTTGTACGAATATATATTTGGCTGATGACATACACTCTGTCTTGTAGAGTTGTACTGAAACTCATTGTTCTGAATTACCTTTTATACACATGATAATTGAGTTAAATCGTGTAAAATGTAAAGACGATTTAACAAATGTTTTGGTAAACATTTTGAAACAGAACTTTTGGGGTTTGGAAGAGCAAATGAATAAGATAAAACGTTGAACGTCTTAGCGTTAACCCTGGTTATTGAACTGCGGTAGTGTAAAGTGTAAGTAACTGCAACTGCACAGAGCCTTAATGTGAGGGATATATGTAATCGGTGTCGACGAAACAAATGAAAGTATTGTCAGTGTATTTATTATTATAAATGTTGGCGTAAATAACACGAGGAAGTATTAAATGGTGCCAGTTGCTGGTGGTGCCCGAAGTTAAGGCTATATGTATTACAAAGGAGCCGGCCCTTTGTGGTCGAGCGGTTCTAGGCACTACAGTATGGAACAGCGCGACCGCTACGGTCGCAGGTTCGAATCCTGCCTCGGACATGGATGTGTGTGATGTCCCTAGGTTATTTAGGTTTAAGTAGTTCTAAGTCTAGGGGACTGATGACCTCAGATGTTAAGTTTCATAGTGCTCAGAGCCATTTGAAGCCATCTTCTGATATCCTCCTTGCCTAGTTTATGAAATTTTAATTTGCTCCCAAGTTGCTAGAATTCCGTCACATCGTCTGCTATGTGGCCTGTGATGTCAATCCTATCATTAATCTCATTTCTGCCACACCTGATTATTTTCGCCTTTCTTTGTTTTACTCATTCTATGTTCTGTTTTCATATTTCCATTCTTCTTTCTTTTGTTTCTTACACATACTTTATACTTACCGACTTTCCCCGTGACTTCCTCCTGCTTTTCTGAGGATTGCAAACACTTGCGCCACTTCATAATTTCTAATTATTTAAATTGGTCGACATTTGGTACGAATGTGCCTTGATGTTACATAAACCTTCCCTCCATAAGCGAGTGTAACGTTGTAACAGCCTCCCCGGTGACGTTAGTTATCCTAAAGCCAGCCTAACCATCATGTAAAAGATACTGTTATAAATTCACATCGTCGCTAATCGAAGTAGTTTCTGTGAGTTCAGTACTTTGCCAACAGCCTACGAGAGGCCGCTAATAAGTCTGTGTGAACAGGGGTGGCACTCCGACTAAACGCTATCAGGCACGGCTGCACATTAGTGATACAACAACTAAAATAATTACAAACGTCTGTGTACGAGACTCTGCTTTATTCAGTAACACAAACACATAACTACTATGCTATCGTCATAAAAATACTTCTAGCATTCCCACGCCCGGATTCCCGGGTTCGATTCCCGGCGGGGTCAGGGATTTTCTCTGCCTCGTGATGACTGGGTGTTGTGTGATGTCCTTAGGTTAGTTAGGTTTAAGTAGTTCTAAGTTGTAGGGGACTGGTGACCATAGATGTTAAGTCCCATAGTGCTCAGAGCCATTTGAACCATTTGAACACTTCTAGCAGCGCCAATGTCTAGTTCAGGGACGAACTCCAAATCGCTGAAAACAACTATCTTTTTGCCTGTGGACCATCGCAACGTCTGGCGTTGTTAATGGACTACTGATTTCCGTCGGTCTTTTCGCTGCCGCGCGCGCTATTCTTTCAGCGAACATTGACTGCTCTTCGGCAGATGAGCTGTGGTCGAACTGCTGATCTTGATGGAAATGCTCATTAAACCGTGGAACATGGCTTACATCGTGGTTTGCGCAGTTATATGAAATAACGCCCTACTTGTTACACGTGATAGCTGTGTGTGACATAGAATGATGGAAAAAGAATCCCAATACGTTTGTCTAGGTAACATATTTAAGTGATTAAAGTTGCAAGTTCATAGGCTAATTTAAGTTCGAAAAATGCCATTGAAAATGCGAAAAACTAGTGCTTTAATAACCGATGTCAGCTCCAAGCATGCAAATGTACGTACATTGTGTCAGGCAGGTAGCGGCTGTCAGTTTGTGCTATGGAGCTCCACGCACTTTTGCACTTGGTAGGTCATTACAGGGATGTTTAATGCTGTTCGGGGATGACGCTGTTGTCGTCCGATGATGTTCCATATACGCTCAACTGGAGACAGATCTGGTGGTCGAGCTGGCTGAGGCAACATGCCAACACTCTGTGGAGCATAGTGGGTTACAATAGCTGTATTTGGGCGAGCGCTGCCCTGTTGGAAAACACCCTCTTGGAGTGATGTTCATGAAAAGCAGCACAACAGGTCGAATCACCAGACTGATGTACAAATTTGCAGTCAGGATGCGTATGATAACCACGAGAGTGCTCCTGCTATCATACAAAATCGCACCTCAGATCATAATTCCAGGCGTAGGTCCAATATGTCTATGTCTCAGCAGGGTACTTGCTGGCGCTCACCTTGCCTCCTCCTAACCATCACACAGTCATCAGTGGCGTCGACGCATAACCAGATTTCATCATCCAATGAGCTCTCGCTTGACCACTAAAGTCACAAAATGCGGTGGTTTGGGGTCAGTTGAATGCACGCTGCAGGGCGTCTTTCTCGGAGTTGGCCATAAGTAACCGATTTGTAACAGTTCATTGTGCCGTGTCATGCCAAATGCTGCTGTAATTGCTGCTGCAAACTCAGTGCAAAGCGCCACAGCCATACGCAGAATACGACATCTTCCCTCTTGGTAATGCCAGCCCATACAGAGCTTGCTCTTCTTGGGACCATAGCTTTCCGTTCTCATCGCTGCCAGCAATAATGTACAGTATCTACATTCCTGCCAAGTCTTTCTGCAGTATCGTGGAAGGAACACATGGAATTCGTAGTCCTATTACATGACCTCGTTCATACTCAGTAAGCTGTTGAGAATGGTGTCTTCGTCGACCTAAAGGCATTCCTGGCTAACATCATTTCACTACGTCAAATCTCAAAGGTACATAACCCCCATGACAATTACAGCGCGTATTTAAAAATAGTTCAAATGGCTCTAAGCACTATGGGACTTAACATCTGAGGTCATCAGTCCCCTAGAACTTAGAACTACTTAAACCTAACTAACCAAAGGACGTCACACACATCCATGCCCGAGGCAGGATTCGAACCTGCGACCGTAGCAGCAGCGCGGTTTCGGACTGAAGCGCCTAGAACCGCTCGGCCACAGTGGCCGGCTACAGCGTGTGTTTAAAACAAACCAGATTTGCATCCTTTTGGTGGTGCTAATAACGCCACTCTTATGCGACTTCAACCTTCAGGATAGATACACGCCCACCACGCCTCGCACAACTCCTCTTTGGTGTTTGGAGTTTTCTTTGTTGTCAGTGTAGTTCCTGTTATGATGGCGACTCTTCATGAGGCCACTCGAATTTCTAGCGGTATCACTCCGCCTGCCGGGTAGGCTGCGCGGTGAAACTTACGTTGCTGTAGGGATGGCTTGACTGCAGTCCCTGTAGAGGTGCGACCACACGACTCGCCGTCACATTCTTCCCACCGCCGCTCCAGCCCCCTACCCGCCACTCACCAGGTTACGTTTCAAAGCATCTTCTTCAACTGCTGCTATCGCTCTTGGTGGATGAAATCCACGTCCATGCTGACGTGCATGCTGCAGCCTCCATGGGTTTTGGTCGCTGTGGGACTTTAGCACTGGTTCACGGCGGCTATGATTCTATGAATCCTCCTTCCCCATTTGTTGTCATCACATGAAACTGAGAAAGGTTTGTAGACTGCGAAATGTAAAGTCTTATAATGTTGTGGTTGTAGCTGGTGCACATGCTAACGGCAGGTACCACTACCTTCGTCTATTATCCATATTTAAGACGTATCCTAGTTTATATTCCCCTGTGCCATGGTACCATATTTTTTCCCTCTATGCACCTCTGAATATATTATCATTAGTTCCACATACAGCTGTGTTTTTCTATGAGTCTTTGGTGTGAGCTTTTGTAGGTCTTGGTGCATGGCATGGGAATTACATCCTAACGTCTTCGATGAAGAAGGTTTCATTAAGACGTAAGCCACTCTCAAAGGCACTGTCTTCCCGACGCCCAGGATTAGTTTCATATGGCGAGATTATCCTTTCTCCAATATTACTAGGTCATCGCCTTTTAGTGTGTGCAAGATAATATGGATTCCGTAAGGTTCACAAGGCCAATAAGACCTACAGCAGATGCTAAACAGACTCATGTCACGTGGAAAATGACCTACAAATAAACTACAACAAAACCAAACAGATGTTTTTCAGAAGTGCTGCTAAACCACAAGACACGCTGGCCCTTCAGAACAAACCAGCAGAAATAGTTCCAAAACACAAATACCACAGAGTAATTCTGCAAAACATACTGACATCATTGAACACCTGTGTGAAAGAAAGAGCTACAGCAGCAATAAAAGCAATTTATAGCATCCAACACCCTCAAAAACTCTCGATAAAAACGGCAGTGAAACCATTTCAATCAGCCATTTCTATGTCCTTTGTAGTGTAATAAAACGAAGCTACTCCCTCAGCTGTCCCTATGCTTGTGCTCACTTCTTTCATCTTAGTGTAGGATTTACTGTGACTGTTATTGACACTGAATTACATAACAAGTTTACTGTTACCAATCACTGTTTATTATATGCCCAACTCGTTTCCACGTTTTAAACCTTCATGATCAGATGCTTTTATATGCGTTGTGTTACAACTTTGGCGTAACCTAAGAAACTGTCTAGTGGCGTTACAATCTTAACAGCTCACAGCTCTGGCGTAATAAACACTTTGCATTCTTTCTCTCACTGCCCTCATCGACTGTCTCTAAATCCTAGTCTAAATAGTTATTTAAGTATAATTTTACCCTGTTGGCAACATAATTATTGCACTTAATGTTTTCAACATGTCACCTGATTACATAAATGAGTATAAACTTTAATCTATGTAATCTCGACAAAAAAGATTTGTGTTCCACTTGAACTATTTACTGTACATTTTCATCACCTCAACCAAAGCTCTCCACAACCCTAAGACTTACTATGAAATAATTATATTCTTTTGATGTGGTTTCCTTGTATTTTAAAATAAAACTTCTGACCTAACCGTTGCTGGATACCATATATATATATATATATATATATATATATATATATATATATATATATATATATATATATATATATATTTAATTGTGACCGTTTGTATGTGATTTATTACGGCAGATAAAAGAGGCTGTGGCCACTGGAGGTATTCTATTTTAGTTGTTTTCTATTCACCTTCACATTTACGTTTAGTCTTTAGTCAAAACTCTCAACAGAGCCACGTTCTAAAATAGTGTGTTGTTTCTCCACCAGTCCGTGCTGCAGGGTATCCTAAATTCGTAACACAACACACACACGTCATTTTAACACAAATATAGCCACCTGATGATGAAGGTTTAAATCTTTGGAACGCTTTGTCGATATCAATACATAGCGCCTGGTAATGGTAAACTTTGTGTTTCAACTTTTTCTTCTTGGCAAGAGTTTTTCTTCTTTAGAATCTGTTATGTAGGCCTTTCGATACAGTTTGCTAGTTGCAAACACAGTGGCTGTCTACGCTACCAGGAAATATATTTAGACAGTTGTTAGACACTATCAACTTGAAACCTATTAAATCATCTCGTATTGGAAATTAATTGGATTTGCCCCTTTTGGTGTTAATCATAAAAAACTAAATCGATTTATATCGTGAGAAAACAAATGAAAAACACTGGTCAGAGAAGTACCATGGAACCAGCTGTGTCAACCAGGAAGCAGTAGCCTGACAGGTATGCGTGACTACGCTCCAACACAGACTTACCTCTTGGTACTGCGTTCTCGACATAAATAGACATATTAAGCTCACCTGTCCGTAGCTGTAATGCGGTTGTTCATACAGTGTTCTCCAACATATGAGCTCTGATAACGAGTTAATCTAACACAACAACTAACTCGGTGAGGTTGGTGCACCAGCTAATAAATATTAAAAAGCTTGTTAAGGAGAAATTTCATCCAATTTAGAAGGTGTACATACGTTAAATTGATTCTGTAAAGTTTGATGGCCGTTTTCAGAATTCACGGAGGTCAGGTGACTACAGATACTTTCAATTAATACAGCACTGTTATTCCAGAGCCAAGGTAGCCCCTGAGGGCAGGCAACCCATATTACACCACAGAGGATGGGGTTATCTATGTCCAAGGCGTCCAAAATCATCATGGTAAACACCGGCTATTTACATACAAGATAATGGAAACAGACATTCCGAGCACTACTTCCTACAGGGGGAGCTCAAGTCACGGCCTGCAGGAGGTATCACTACGCCAAAACCTGATTGGCTGGAGACAGCTATTTAGGAGCTAGAACCAGCCCCGAAGTTCAGTTCACTCCAGATGCCAATCTTTGGACTTTGACCGCTCAGGATTACATCTTAATCTCTGAATTGGACTTTTACTAGTGTGTGTGTGTTACCACGAACCTTTGTGGAAATTTAGAAGTGAACTTTTGTTTGCCTCAATTAGGAGACTTTTACTGGCATCATTACTGTTACCTTTCTTTTGTTTTACAGTAATCAACTTTATAAACATACACAAATAAAAGCTGTGTTTGCGAAAAATTGCGAATTGTCAGTCACAACAAGGACTACCACCAAGAACGAGACAGCTACTCGCGTATGCATTTACAATTCTAAGCTACCAAAACACCGCTATAATGTGCGGCGTACGATTTATGCTCTTTGGCACACGGGAGTTGGACCACAATTGTTAAGGATCTGCTGGCAATAAGCAACACAATTATCCGAAACACGAAATGACAGAAACCTGCTGTCACAACCAAGAGGTTATCAGTGACGATATAGGCAATAAGCAATGTTAAGTCCACATCACCACATTTACCGACATGTGTTGTGTTGATGGTATATTCAACGGCATAAGCTTTGCTGATTATCTATCATTGTCTAAGTCCATGTAGACTGTGACAGTGAAAATATTCTTTATCAACACCAATCGAAATCACTGATTACGTGCTTGTCCTTGATTAGATGTTTTAACTTGACATGAGCAAAAACAAAGCTCATTATGCCATAGCGGTTGTGCTGCTGTTCGATACAGGTCCACTCTATTGCCATACTCGGTGCGTTCAACCTATACAATGACTCGTCAACACTGCTACTAACTATTCTATTCTGCAGTGACATCAGAGGATCCGGCGTATCAATTCCTCTCATAATAAAATGGCTAATTTCAATTTCTCTAGTAGAGGCACTCTCAGAATGCTATACAAAATATTTTCGCCTACCTTCTATTTCAGACAACACCTAATTTCAAGATGGGCTGTTTTTCCTCCCTGCGCTGCACTGCCTTGGACTGTTAACTGGGTCATAGCTGAGGGCGTATCTGCACCTGGACACTCTGTCCTATTATTTAATTCCTGGTATTCTTATGCCAACCCTCCAAAGGTCCCGACGCTGCCCTCAGAAATTCACCTATTGTGACTCGATTTTTGCGCTCGCCTTCTCCCTACTGATCAACAATAGCAGCTCGTGCCCGCTGCTAGCTACTGTCTGTTCTGTACCATTACATGCCATTAAAATTCTAATATCTCGAGACTGCAGGCCCCGAGCACAACAAAGTTTTCACCAATTTCACTTTAACAAAAGTTCACATTTATCTAATTATGTTTCCAGCGGCTTTCTTATCTTAATCATTATTGTAATCCGCTTAGAGGTTGTGAAAGGAGCTTGCACAGTGAGATAACATACGAATGCCGCATCTCACCTTGCTTCATTGTTTTTAAAACATGCAGGACTTTATAATGACAGTATCATTAACACAACTTTTTGCCACTACTGAACACATCAAGTACACTTTACTTCTATCCACATTTGTTTAGCACAAAAATTATTTCTACATCTCATAGCCTTGTATTTTGGCTGGTTTGTTACCTTTTTATGGATTAGCAATTTCTTTATTTTGTTTTTTTTTAATTTATTGGCTTTTTTGACGTGGCTGCTCAGCCTTCTCAAGAGTGTAATATCGCTAAGGATCATAAAAACATAATTACAATACCCAGTCCTTCAGCGGAGAAAGTCTCTGACTCGACCGGTAATCGAATCTGGACCTCTTCGCTAGGTAATCCACCGTGCTAACCGCGCATATGCAGAGGTGGACGTTCAGTGAGGCTACGTCAACAACGTATACGATTGAATGCAAGAGAAACGTCAACATCCAATCAACACTATCAATTATCCATCTTTACTGATTAGATGTAAGCGCACTTACAGTTCTATATCCACGATATTGCACTAGGACACCGTACTTAGGCAATGTAGGTACTGTTTTGACTGCTACTCTTTCACACATTAATAATATTCCGCTCCACGTTCACCACATAATTTCACATGGTAGCATTAAAATTGTGACCAGAAAGACGTATGAGGTTTGACTCTGGTTCTCCACGTCGAGGTAAGAAAGCGACTGGGACAGGGAGTAGTTCTGATTCACGCTGCCGTCCTGCGACGACACCTAATCCTTCTCAGCTATCAGCGCGGTCTGCTCCAAACCCTGCTCTGTGTCTCTCTTTCTCAACTGTAGACTGAGCTCAGAAACCTAAGAAATGCTGTCTCACACTGGCGCCTGAAGGCCTCCAATGGTTTGGCGTGTTATAAAGTTTGTATATGGCGTAGACAGCTACCTTTTTCCGATTTCTTTTCCAGAATAATTGTGTAATACTTTTTCTTATGACCGGGAAAACGTTGGAATCTTCCCGTTATTTCTTATCAAGTGGATCCGGCTCTCGATCCCATCGACTTTTTTCTCCAGATTCTATACTGTTCTACTACAATCGACTGGTTCGCTTCTTTTACTTTTTCACTATATATTTTCCACCTCTTCGTCGATGGTGGCTGCTCATACATTGCTCCAAGCTCACACCGCTACAGTAATGGCCATCTGAAAACCATTACTGAATTGTCTGAGATGCGAAACATTACTCTCGTTAAAAATAAACTTTATTCTTGTATATTAACTGCACTTCATACAGTTATCTCAGTTCCAAGCTGCTTCTTCTTTATAGGTAGGCATTATTCAAACTTTTTGATTTAAATCCTAACATTATTCGTCATCAAACCCTGCATTATCGCACGATGGCAAAATCGATCCGGAGGCGGGATGAGCATTGTCTGTCACTACCAGATGGCCTGTGACAAAGGTCCTGAGTTCCACTTTTCAGACTGGGAAGTGGGAGAGGCCTCTGGAGGGAGGATGAAAGAGATTACAAAATTATGTCATTGGCCAATGCCGACGCACTGCACAGCAAGATGGGTTACAACAGTGATACATGGGTGAGCGTCGTCCTGCTCGAAAATACCGCCAGAATGCTGTTGAGCACAACACGTCGTCAAATGTGCACTCAAGATGCGTGGGGTAACCACGAGAGCCCTCCCGCTGCCATACGAAATCTCACATCAGACCATAGCTCCAGGTGTAGATCCTGCGTGTCTAGCACGCAGACAGCTTGGTTGCAGGCCCTCAACTGGCCTCCTAACCAACAATGGCACAGGGGCAGAACCAGCAGCTTCCACCAGGAAACACAACAGACCTCCATCCTGCACTCCGATGAGAACTCGCTTGACACCACTGAAGTCACAGATGGCGGTGATCTCGAGTCAGTGGAATGCACGATACAGGACGTCTGGTTCGGACCTGTCCTTGAGTTAACCGGTTTTTAACAGTTCGTTGTGTCACTGTGGTACCTACTACCGCTCAGAATGCTGCTGTAGGTGCAGTACGATGAGCCGGAGCAATAAGCCGAATACGATCGACTTCCCTCTCTGTAGCGTGTACTGATACAAATACTGGTCATCAAAATGGAGGCAGACAGACGGACACTAGCCGAAAAAAGCCGCCTATACTGTCGCAGTAAGTAAAAACCTAAATTTCCATCCATATCGACAGGTAACCTATAGTCATGGCGATACATTAAAGTGTGACCCATCTTTCTGTCATAGAGCCGGCACCCAGCATTATGCTAGCAGTAATGATGTAACTTCCTGAAACCAAGATGAACCTGAAAAGGTTCGAAAACCGGTTCATGGAATAAAACATAATTATTCAAAAAAGTGACTAGTTGCAGCTCTGTATAACTTATTTACAGGTATAATATATCTAGTCAAACCATATCATACGGTAGTTTGAGTAGCAACAAAAATTATGGAACAAACGCCGGTGTAGACAAAAATCCTGCCGTTAAATGCATCGCTAACCTTGTTACCCATTCGTATCACATAGTGTCGCTCAGTAGTATTACTACTTCGTCAGAGATCTGACAGGCTTGCGGGAAGTACAAATTCCAAGGTTTAGCGCCACAAGTAGCAGAGAGATAACATCCTGTTTGTCCGCGGCTTCAGTTATCACCGAAGAATGTGGCCGCCGATTGCACATCTCGGTAGAGCTCTCTCAAGATCACGGCTAGGATTTCGAGTATCTGCAGCGTCACTTCCGTTTGACGACATAAATAGCTGACTTACGCTGAGGTAGCGCCTCCTAACATCGCGTCGGACCTCATTTTGTCTCGCGTAGTGCAGCGATTCTAGGTGGCATGGACTCCACAAGTAGCTGGAAGTCCACCGCAGAAATGTTGAGCCACGCTGTCTCTGTAGCCGTCCACATTTGCGAAAGTGGTGCTAGAACAGAATTTTTTGCAAGAACAGACCTCTGTATTATGTTCCATAAATCTTCGATTGGTTTCATTTCGGGCGATTTGGGTGGCCAAATCATTCACGCGAACTGTCCAGAATGTTCAGCAAACCAATCGCAAAAAATGTTGGTCTGATGACATGGTGTATTGCCATCAATATAATTTCCATCTTAGTTCCAGTTAACAAAACGAGTTAACAGGAAACTGTAGTCAATTTTTCCCCCATTATACCTATTCGTGTTTTTACTTATTGAGCTTCTGAAGCGGTAAAGTTTTGTTTTTATATACAAAGTCAATCATTTTACCTGCGTTCGAGTGTTCTATGAAACGACTGTACAATGAAATGCTAGGCGTAATGACGTAAAAAAAATTGTACTTTTTATTTATTTATTTATAGTTACTTGTCTGCAGATTTGGTACGGATCGAAATCGCACCACGCAGTAGCGCAGCATGCCACTATAATCTAAAAGAAACTGGCAAAGCCCATTGAGAAAGTGAAGTACCGTATGGTAATTCCTAGTGTTTGTTGAAAAGATAGTCCTCATCCCTCCAAAGATTCCCCCTTAAGGTCACGGAGAATTTCCGTAACACTCTAATATTGAGCAACCGAGCAGTAACAAATCTAGGAGTGCAGCGCTCAGTTGTTTTGACGTATCTGTGTTCTGTATAAGCCTCCCTGACGGAGACTCTAAACGCCCGGCCAGCTTTGAAGATACTGCTGGATAATCTAGGAACGCACATCCATCTCTTACTTAATTTCTTGTTTCCTCAAGTGTTCACGCCTCCCCGCCCCCCCCCCCTTTTTTTGTGAAATACTGCCACACTCATCTGGAGCTTAATTAGAAGACTGACAAACTCAAAGTAATTGTCCACGAGGTCTGGCAGTTTACAGACGAGGCACTGGACTGTAGACTACATTTACTTTTGCCATGTAAGAAATAACTTCACGGTGTTACATATACGGTATAATTAATAAAATGGGTATATTTCCTTAATGTCTTTTTATTCTCTTGTACTAAAATTTACCTTGATGATCAGCATCGTATTTTCCGTTTGTGTGGCGTTATTTTCTTGTCAATAACCATAGAATGATGAAAGATGTGCTTGTATAGTGAAAGGTGCAGAGCACAAACTTGTAAGTCGCTGAGGTGAACCTGACATGGATCGAATACGAGCGCTGGATTAAATATTGTATGCCAGATATATCGGCAAGTTTGAGTGTGGCTTTTAGCAGGTTTTCCACGCTCGTTTTGGCAAATGCTGGACTGCCCCCCACTTTCGGCATCAGGAAATGCGATACGCAAACTATTAAAGTACTATCACGAGCAGGACAAAGTTTATACGATTAATACAAAGGTTTTGCCCACGAATTTCGTCCCTAAGGCCATCTTGACGACTGTGGCTACAAGAAGGACACCTGGTCACAAAAAAATCATGAAACCAGCGGGTCGAGAAGGAAGACATAGTTACTACAAAAGAGGCTTATGGCTGCTGAGAAGTTTAATGTCAGCTGGTTGATAAATTTAACCCCAGGATTTTATTTTTGTGAGTGCCACTCTCATGTTTTTGAAGAATGTACTGTGATTTGTTCATCTTTCCTACGTTACTGCCAGAGACCAGCAATGAATGCATTTGTTTCTATCATAAAGTTTATTTTAGTCAAAGTCTCACATAAAATATAGCAGTGAATAAATCAGTTAAGGCTTGTCTCTGATTTTCACTAGTTAGTCTGTTTGTCCCCTAGCAGACTAGGCGTATAGCAGCTGAGGTCATTAGGTTATCAAGGTAGTCTGGTACAGCCTTTCTCCAAGAATAATTCCATGAGCTAATCAGGACGACTGATAATGCGGAACTGATTACGCAGTGAAATATTTTAAGCGACTCTTACCTGTAATAAAATTTATTAACTTGTTGCATCTTCAAGTGATTTCATTTCAGAGTATCTGAATTTGACTGATTGGGATACCATTAAAACAGTTAATGGAATGGCTGTTTTATTTTCATTTATACTCGTTCATCATTTGATAGCAACGTCCGCTCGCAACAACTCCTAGTTTACCACTGCACGTTATGAACGAACTATATTTAGAGAATTCCACCTTTTATTCGACTGGTGTGTGAATGTTTGGAAATGTAGCGTTTCGTTTGAGCAAAACTAACCACCCACTGCGATGGAAGGGTTCACTTAAGACTTCGTGTTCACTGTTCCAAAACAATAATATGTCAAATATTTTGTCATGTAATGGGATGAAAGCAAGCATGCTCACTGCCACCAGCTATTCAACATACGTGGAGAAAAATTTGTAGGTAAGGTCATAGAGAATATAAGAGGCACTGAAATTGGAAGAGAAAGGATAATGACTAAAATACGCGAATGATGAAGGAGTTCTGGCGGAACTACAGAAGATATGAATAGTATTCCAAGAAGGAGCGAGACGTCTGGAATGAACACAAATATAGGGAATACCAATATGATGAGGATAAGCATAAGGAAGCTCCAGTTACCTTATTCTGAGACGGAAGAAATGTAGAACAATTGAAATTCTTTCTGTAACCGGGGATTTTCATGACATGTATGGGAAAGAGGGAATTTGAAAATATGAAGTAGTTACTATCATGTACTGTAGAAGAACTTCAATAGAGTTGAGGAAAATATTGCTGAATGTTGTGTCTGGAGCGCATAGTAACACAGCAGTGAATCAAGCGTAGCTAAAAAGAAAGAAGAAAGATATTTAGCAAGTTTCGAAATTCGGCTATGGAGAAGAAGGCTTAAGGTGAAGTGGACTGACAGCCTTAAGAACGAAGGAGCACTGAAGAAAATACGGGAAGAAATAAGGCTATCGGAAGCTATCAGAAAGAGGACCAAATCTTGGCTGAGACATATTCTGCATACGAATTGTCTGCAACAAAGAATTATGGACGGTAAAGTGGAAAGAATGAGAGGAAAAGATAGGAAGAGGGTTTGAATGATCGATGACATTAGAACAAACTAACAGATGAACGAAAATGCTCACAATTGGACACGATAGAGAGCTTCCAGTTTGAACCGGTCATAAAGAACAAGAAGGGCAGAAGTAGACTGCACAGTTAGCCAGAGCCTGGCTATTACGGATGGACTCCAAGCTACATGCAGCTGAGACCATATACACTCTATCTGATAAAAAGTATCAGAACATCTTACTGGTGCGTAATAAACCACTAGGTGTTACGAGAGGGGAACACGCAACTATAAAAGAAGACAGGAAGCATTATGTTGTCAACAGAGAAACAGCAACATCAGGATGCGTCAGTCAGTGCAGCTCAGTTACTTCGATTGTGGGCTAGTCATTGGATATCAGCTGAGCAACAAACCCGTCCGGGACATTTCAGCACTTCTAAAGCTGCCCAAGTCGAGTGTTAGTGATATAATTGTGAAGTGGAAACGTGAGGGAACAACAACAGCTAAATCAAGACCAGACAGACTTCATGTACTAATTAATTAGAGACGTCGAGCATTTCTGTGGAGAACCTCCACATTCCTCATCTTATAGTACACGAAATTTTCAACATTCCTTGCCGCAGTGGATACACCGGTTACCGTGAGATCACCGAAGTTAGGCGCTGTTGGGCGTGGCCGGCGCTTGGATGGGTGACCATCCAGCCGCCATGCGCTTTTGCCATTTTTCGGGGTGCACTCAGCCTCGTGATGCCAATTGAGGAGCTACTCGACCCAATAGTAGCGGCTTCGGTCAAGAATACCATCATAACGACCGGGAGAGCGGTGTGCTACCCCATGACCCTCCTATCCGCATCCTCCACTGAGGATGACACGGCGGTGGGATGGTCCCGGTAGACCACTCGTGGCCTGAAGACGGAGTGCTTTCTTTCCTGTAGCACCACATCTCAATCGATAATGGTTTGGTTTAAATAAGCTATTTTAAACCATACATGGGGCTGGTTGACGTTTAAATTAAAACCCGTATGATTGTACTAAGCCATTTCTCTCTGTTAGTCTATTTTTTACAAGGTAGCGTAAGTTAATGTTGTGCCTAGACAAGACAGTCTAGACACAATGAGAGGAAGCCGAAAGGCACGCGCTTAAACTCACGCAGGCTGGCGTGAGGTCTGAAACAGGATACGTAATGAATGCTATAAAGAAAAGTACGTAGCTTCTGGAATACTTAACTTTAATCCACATTTGTAGAACATCGCTCTTGATGATACATTAATAGAATCTCAATATCAATTGAATACGGCGCCTTGCTAGGTCGTAACAAATGTAGCTGAAGGCTATGCTAACTATCGTCTCGGCAAATGAGAGCGTATTTGTCAGTAATCCATCTCAGGCAACGTCGGCTGCAAAACTGGCGCGAGTGCCAGGACGTCTCTCTAGACCTGCCGTGTGGTGGCGCTCGGTCTGCAATTACTGACTGTGGCGACACGCGGGTCCGGCGTATACTAATGGACCGCGGCCGATTTAAAGGCTACCACCTAGCAAGTGTGGTGTCTGGCGGTGACACCACATTCCTCCCCCGCAAATCGGCGCACAGTTGTGGCATAAGGCTTCCGCCCGCCGTGAGAAGGACCCCATGTTGACGTATGCGCCGAGGTGGGGAGCCTAACAACAGGCGAGGCTGTGCCACCCGCACCCTGCCATTCGGACCGCGGGGAGCTAGGAAACGCCTGAAAACCTACTCCAGGGTGCACACCAACATGCGGTGTATGCGCCCGTAGAGAGACAGGAGGGGCCGAAGGGTCGACCTCCATCGGGCCGGGGCACCCGCCGGGCGAAGACGACATATGGTCCGGAGCGGGCAAGAGTTCCAGGTCGGAGGACAACTGGTCATGGGAAGCGATCGGCGGCACGTGACCCAGGGAGGCGCCCGGCGGTTGCAGCGACGCGTCCACTGCGGGCGTCGCCGTCGGGAGAACAGGCGGCGGCGGCGGCGGCGGCGGCGGCGCGTCGCCATGGGGCAAAATGGAAGGCAGCGTCGGTAACACCTGGGGATGAGGCGAGCCAGTAGATGGGTCCCCAGGGCGCTGACCGGACGGCACCGTCGCTGAAAGCAGACGGGGAGCGGCAGAACCCGGGCGACGACAGAGGCGCAGCTGATTCAGATGCCGACCTACCTCACCAGAGGCCCCCAAAACCAGATACATAGCGCGGCCGAGGCAGCGAAGAATGCGCCCTGCGAGCCAACGCCGTGAACCTCGATAGTGGCGATTGTATACAACGTCGCCTGGAGCAAAAGCAGGTGGCTGCCACTGCACAGGAACCTGATGGGCGGATGCAGCAAAGACATCAAGGTTCGATGAGGACGACCGTGGAGCAACTCAGCCGGCGAGCGACCATCTCGGGGCTGAGAGCGATACGAAGATAAAAAGAGCAATAACGCGTCCTCCCGAGAATGCGACTCTTTTAACTTCAACATCTGTGACTTGAAAGTCCGGACCAATCGTTCAGCGGCACCGTTTGACTGAGGCGAAAACAGCGCGGATGTCAGATGTTGAATACCATTGGCCTTGCAGAATGACTGAAATTCTGCGGACATGAATTTTGGGCCATTGTCGGAAACAATAGTCTGCGGAAGACCTTCAATGCAAATGCTTGGATGGTGGCAGATGACGTCGTGGAAGACATCCTGACAACAAAAGGAAAATTACTGAAGGAATCTACAACAACCAACCATCGAGCATTCCAAAATGGACCAGAAAAATCTATGTGCAAGCGTTGCCAAGGGGAAGTGGCTGTCGGCCATGCAAAGAATTTCCGCGGTGGTGCGGATTGTTGTTCGGCACACGCCATGCAAGAAGAGCACATATTCGTAATCGCAGCATCGATTCGAACCAAGTACAGTGCTGACGAGCAAGTTGTTTCGTGCGCACTATACCCCAATGTCCTTGGTGGAGAAGCCGTAAGACAGAGAACTGTAACGAACGTGGGACCACTACCCTGGACTGATCATTATCAGAACGCAACAGCAAAGCACCACGTCCAACAAAAAGTCTGTCCTTGTGAGCAAAAAATCGGCGTACCAGCGGATCCTCGATCCGTGACTTTGACAAGGGCCATTGCGTAGCAACAAAACGCAAAACGGTAGCAAGGACAGGGTCAGCAGCTGTGGCTGTAGCTACACGACGAAAAGCAATCGGAAACGATTCGACCACGTCATCCGTTTCCGAATCAATGAACATGCAAGCAAGTTCGGAAGAATCGAATGCTCGATACTCAGCAACAGGCAAACGGGACAACGCATCGGCGTTTCCGTGCTTAGCAGTGGACCGATACAAGATATCGTAGCGGTACTGCGAGAGGAATATAGACCAGCGAATGAATTTCTGCGCTGTACGTGGAGCTACAGGCTTGTTCGGATGAAAAAGCGATGTCAAAGGTTTGTGGTCTGTGATGATGGTAAAGTGACGACCATACAAGAAATCGTGAAACTTAGTAACACCAAATACGAGAGCCACGGCTTCTTTCTCTATCTGTGAATAATTTCTTTGCGCAGACGAGAGCAATTTGGACGCAAAGGCAATAGGGCGATCATGCGATCCATCTTTGTGCGCAAGCACAGCCCCGATCCCGAAATCCGATGCATCTACCATCAACAAAAGGGGTTTCTGGGGATGAATTGGCGTAAGGCAAGTATTTGAAAGCAACGCCGATTTCAACCGGCGAAAGGCGCGTTCGCATTCCGTCGTCCAGACGAACGGAACACCGTTACGGCGTAAGCGATGAAGCGGTGCTGAAATGGAAGAGGCATGTGGGATATATTTGTGGTAATAATTAATTTTTCCCAGCACACTCTGTAGCTGCTTCAAATTCTGCGGCGAAGGCAAGTCTTGTATGGCACGGAGGTGATCGGGACTGGGATGTATGCCTTGGGGATTGATTACATGTCCCATATAGGGTAATTCACGAGCAAAAAACACACATTTGTCCTTCCGCAAGCGAAGACCATTTTGTCGCAAGACCTGAAATAATGTTCGGAGATTGGCTAAACGTTCTTCTTCTGTCTTTCCAGAGATCACAATATCGTCCAGATAGTTTGCGGCAGTAGGGAGCGAGGCACAAACAGTTTGCAGATATTGCTGAAACAATGCAGGGGCGGATGCACACCCGAATGGAAGTCTTTTGAATCGGTACAAACCAAGATGCGTGTTAACCACCAAGACGCGCTGGGATTCGTCGTCCACTGGTATTTGCAAGTACGCATCTGCTAGGTCCAACTTCGAAAAATATTTACCCGGGCACAGTTTGTCAAAAAGATCTTCCGGGCGGGGTAAAGGAAAAGTTGCAATCACTAGTCGTGGATTCACTGTAGCTTTGAAGTCCACACAAAGTCTCAATTTTCCGGAAGGATTTGGCAAAATTACTAAGGGTGATGCCCAGAGAGAAGCCTGCACACGTTCAATCACACCTTGCGATTCCAAATCGTGTAATGTTCTTGCGACTTCATCACGCAATGCGTGGGGAACATTGCGCGCTCTGAAAAATGTCGGTTGCGCGTTTACTTTCAGTTCCAAATGTGCTTTATAGTTCGTAGCGCAACCAAGGCCCGGTGCAAAAATGTCTGCAAATTCTTCACATAGACTAGAAACACTGGCTGAAGGCACAGTCTGGTTCACTGATAGGATCTTATTTAGACAAGTTAAACAACTGAAATAAATCTAAACCAAACAAGTTCACTGCAGAAGAAGAACGAAGAACGTAAAATAACACAAGTTTTGTTTGTCCCTTGTATGTTGCAAGAAGGCTGCACTGTCCTAACACAGGGATATTCTGACCTGAATAACTATTTAACATTTTTAACAGTTGTGTGTAGGTGTCTTTATTGATCAATGAAACCGCAGCTCCGGTATCGAGCTGGAATGGGATCACGTTGCCATGAATGTCCAAATCTACAAAAAGTTTATTGTCCTGCTGACGACAAGAGCGACTGTCTCGTGCAACGTGAACAGACACTGGTACAGAATCACTTGCTAATTGACGTGATTTCCGGCGGCGTCGACGCACACTTTTTGTGGGATGCACACAGTCACTTTTAGAGAGAGTGGCACTGGGCGGAGTGGAATTAACTACATGAACGTCCATGGGCGAAGGTTCACGAGCCTGAGTATTCTTTGTTCGATTCCGATTCCGGCGTGAAGCAAAGGGCCTGGAATGGTTGTTAGTGTCCGATCTGAGCTTTTTCTGGCAAACACTCTGAACATGTCCTATTTTATTACAGAAAAAGCAAATAGTGTGGCGTGACGGGCAATTTTCACGCGAATGTCTAGTAGCACACCGCGGGCATGATTTCACTGCATGTTGTGGCTGCGATAGCGGTGGAGCGGCGGCTGCCGCATCGTTTTGCATTGCACGTTGACCCTGGACGAGCTGTCCAAGGGCATCCAATAAGGCCTGCGTCTGCTGATTCTGCAAGCGATAAAATTCGGACAGTACATCTGGAGATCGTGGAGGAGACCGTTTGTATCCGAGTCGCCAAATATGTTGTGTCTAGAAAAGACAGCCTAGACACAATGAGAGGAAGCCGAAAGGAACGCGCTTAAACTCACGCAGGCTGGCGTGAGGTCTGAAACAGGATACGTAATGAATGCTATAAAGAAAAGTACGTAGCTTCTGGAATACTTAACTTTAATCCACATTTTTAGAACATCGCTCTTGATGATACATTAATAGAATCTCAATATCAATTGAATACGGCGCCTTGCTAGGTCGTAGCAAATGTAGCTGAAGGCTATGCTAACTATCGTCTCGGCAAATGAGAGCGTATTTGTCAGTAATCCATCTCAGGCAACGTCGGCTGTACAACTGGGGCGAGTGCCAGGACGTCTCTCTAGACCTGCCGTGTGGTGGCGCTCGGTCTGCAATTACTGACAGTGGCGACACGCGGGTCCGGCGTATACTAATGGACCGCGGCCGATTTAAAGGCTACCACCTAGCAAGTGTGGTGTCTGGCGGTGACACCACAGTTATGTCAGATTTTCATATATGTGTAATTCAGTATGCAAATAGCATTAAGCATTAATAAAAGATATGTGAAGACAGAACATGGCTCATGGAATAATGGATACAGTTAACCTGAGTGCTTTCTTTGGATTGTATACTGCAGTATAATGTGGTCGGTCCAAGAAACAAGTGATAGCTACGAAAATGAAAATAGATGCACGTGTAACGCTCGTCGTCAAGACTTGGTTATTAGACAACAAAATCTGTTGCAAAGACAAAGGCGACGGATCAGTTGAGACGCCGTCGTCATGGTAGGAACATAATTCCCCGTACTCTTCAGTTTAATAATGCATTCATGAACACTTTTTCGGTTGCAAGATGTTACGAAATTTACGGTCATAAATTGTCCTCATATCCATGTCTCCGAAACTGCTGGGACGCAATCAGTTTCCGAAGAAAGGTTCCGTTGGTCACCAACCAAGAACTAGCGGCATCCACATAAACGAAGTTAGTGGGATAGATCTGGTATGCTGACAAGGTTTTTTCGACTACGCTGTAGAAGTATCACTCGAAAACCCTTACACATCCTCCATACATTCCCTTGAAAAAAGACATTCGTGGCCCTTCCATGAAGGCACTGATCGTGTATGATATCACACCAAAGCACAGTGGCAATGTGCATAAATATTCCCTGATACATGATTGTATGTGCTTTTCTTTGACTCTTGATTTAGGCACTCTGCCAGGCACGTTATAGTGTAATCACTTAGATGTAGATGCAGTTTTAGTGTTCTATGCGCCATGTGTTAGAGAAAATAACGTATTCGTAAGTACCAGTATTAATGGAGCATATGCGATAGTCAATGGTTAATTGTTAATAGATGACCATCTACCTGGTAACCACCGACGTAGCACTACGTGAATAGAACCGCGCCGGCTGCATAGCAACAAACACAGGCTAGTACATTCCGCGCCAGCCGCGTCGCGCTTATTTTCACGTTGGACGTGATAGAGACACTAGTAACCGTAGAATAGAGCTATTATTTTTAAACATAATCATGCATAGCCAAGTAACCACAAATAAGCCCGCCCTGCTAGTCGTGCTGTCTAACGCACTGCTTTCCGGGCGCTAAGGCGTGCGAGTTCGCAGCACGAATCCGCCCGGCGGATTAGTCGAGGTCCGTTGTGCCGGGCAGTGTGTGGATGGTTTTTAAGGCGGTTTTCCATCTGCCCCGGCGAGTGCGGGCTGGTTCCTTTCATTCCGCCTCAGTTACACTATGTCGCAAACACTTTCTCCTCGTAATTATTCTACCACGTAAACGTTGGGGTTACTCTCGTCTGGTGTGAGATGTTCTCGGGGGGTGGGGGTGGGTTAGGGGGGGGGGGGCGGCGGGCAGTCCACCCCTACCATTCTGGCAACATAACCCAGTGGTATGGTTTACACAATTGTAAAGCCAGTTCGTGTTAGCACAAGAATCGTCCGACGAAACGAAATACAGCTATGTCGTCGCAGCACTAAATGCAGATTTAGCTGCAGAAGCGCAAGACATCCTGGCCGCACAGCCGAACGCCGAGCGATATGCATCTATCAAAAAGTCTTTAGTGACTCGCACATCCTAATCCGAGACGAAGCGATTGGAAAGACTTTTACGAACGGAGTAACTCGGTGATCGCACCCTATTGTAGCTTCTACGACATCTAAGGACGTTGGCGAGATGTACTGCGAAACATCTGGTTGTCTCACCTGGCTTCCGGTACGCATAAAATTTCAACGATTTATCCGGTGAAATGAACATTCTAGCACAGATAACAGACATAGCTGTGCAAACGTACCCATCCGTTAATGTGTCAACATTCGTTTCACAACAAGATAACGCAACCACAGTGACTCTCTCCGCCCTACAGTCGCAATTAGCTGAGCTGTGTACAAATCACTTCATTGCGAATGACGCACACTCGTCGACAGCAATATCGTCGATCATCGCGAAGCCGCAGACGATCACCTACTAAGCTGAAAATCTGCTGGTATCATAAGAAGTTCGCCAACGTGAAAGCGCATGCATGACACAGAGTACCTGTCACCAAAAGCTGCTTCTGGCAATAGCATACGCTGCCTTTGCGTCATGGACCGTGACACCGAAATACACTATTTAGTAGATTCAGAGCGGAACTATCAGTGTACCCGTCAATCCGACTACCTCGCCGCAGCTGTGATGATTACTATTTATTCGCCGCCAGCGACTCCAAGATCAGGACATATGGGCGCGTGACCCTATTACGCAATTTCGGGCTACGTCACCGACTGCAGCGTCAGTTCACGGTGGTAGACGTGCCACAGCCCATTCTAGGAGTTGATTTCTTATCTTTTTACAGCCTGGTCCCCGATCTACGACATCAGCCCCGGATAAATTCTACCACTAACCTCGATAGCCGAGGAAAGGCGTGTTGTACCATCCCGATGACAGAGCGCATGATTTTGGGCGATACTCCGTAACTGTTGTGGAAGTTTCCCGAGGTCATAAAACAATCACACTCTCTGACAACAGTGAAGCAAACCACATTACGTCGTATTCCTACCACACCTGGACCGCCAATCTACGCATGTCTTAGAAAAATGAAAAGTTGCGAAGAAGAAATTCTGTGGCATTCTGACACAAGCTATCTGTCGAGACTCCAGTAGCAGTTCAGGAGCTCCGTAGTGCCAAAGAAGAATAATGGATGGCGCCCATGAGGCGATTACGACCTACTCCACACGAAGACCATACGTGCTCAGTATCCAGTGCCACACATAGAAAACGCTCCATTCAACATAAACGGTAAGAAAATATTCTTTACTATTGACTTAGAGGGAGTGGACTACCAAATTCCTGTCGCACCAGCAAACATACACAAGACGGTTGTAACAACACCCTTCAGTCTTTTTGAATTTGCGAGAGTGCCTTTCGGACTCTGTGATGCAAGGCAGACGTTTAAACGCTTTATGGACGAAAGAGATATGGGTTTCTGTTATGTCATCATAAACTACATTTTTGTGATGTTGGCGTCAGAAGCGGAGTATCTACAACATTTAACCAAGATATTTGATCGTTTGCGCGTGCAAGGCCCATTAATTAACCCTGCAAAATGCACCTTCGGGGCAACAAAGCTCCAGTTTCTCGGATATACAATCGATGCCCATGGCATACGACCTCCTAAAGATAAGGTGTAAGCCATAGTCAAGTACTCACACCCCGTTACAGTTAGGGAGCTATGTCGTTTTCTTGGAATTATTAATTTTTATCATCGATTCATACACAGTCATGCGCTCATAACAGCCCCACTGAACTACTTTTGAAGGGCCTGCTGAAGCCAAGTAACAGGGTGCAGTTGACAAGCGAAACAGTCGCTTTCAAAAAATGGTTCAAATGGCTCTAAGCACTGAGGTCATCAGTCCCCTAGACTTCGAACTACTTAAACCTGACTAACCTAAGGACATCACACACATCCATGCCCGAGGCAGGATTCGAACCTGCGACCGTAGCGGTCGCGCGGTTCCAAACTGAAGCGCCTAGAATCGCTCGTCCACACCGGCCGGCGAAGTCGCTTTCCAAGCTGTAAAAACAATAGCAGAGGCTTCACAATTAGCTCACTCATTATCACAGGGTCAACTTGCGCTCATGGTGAATGCTTCAGCTAACGCTATAATCGCCATAAGTTTCGTATTTTATTCATAACAGATTCTCAAAACACCCTGTGAAACAATAAGCTAAAATTACGGTTTGTTACCTGAAGTACCAAACAGTCAATGCGTCTCACAAAATGCAATGTCTAACGTATCAAAATACATACGACTCAATCAGAGTAAATATTACTCCACACAGCAAAATTCATGACGTTATCCAAAGCAGTACATCGTATTAATCAACATATTTTTCCACCATACGTCGGATTATATTTATTTACTTGTTAACTCTGCACCATGGTCTCTTCGGAAGAAACATATAGGAGGGAGCAATATACTGCTTGACTCCTCGGTGAAGGTATGTTCTCGAAACTTCAACAAAAGCCTCTACCGAGTTACTGAGCGCCTCTCTTGCAGATTCTTCCACTGGAGTTTATCTATCATCTCCGTAACACTTTCGAGATTACTAAATGATCCTGTAACGAAGTGCGCTGCTCTCCGTTGGATCTTCTCTCTCTCAACCGTATCTGGTACGGATCCCACACCGGTGAGCAGTATTCAAGCAGTGGGCGAACAAGTGTACTGTATCCTATTTCCTTTGTTTCCGGACTGCATTTCCTTAGGATTATTCCAATGAATCTCACTCTGGCATCAGCTTTACCGACGATTAATTTTATATGGTCATTCCATTTTAAATCACTCCTGATGCCTACTCCCAGATAATTTATGGAATTAACTGCTTCCAGTTGCTAACGTGCTATATTGTAGCTAAATGGTAAAGGATCTTTCTTTCTATGTGTTCGCAGCACATTACACTTGTCTACATTGAGGTTCAATTGCCAGTCCCTCCCTGCACCATACGTCAATTCGTTGCAGATCTTCCTACATTTCAGTACAATTTTCCATTGTTACAACCTCTCGATATACTACAGCATCATTCGCAAAAAGCCTCAGTAAACTTCCGATGTTATCCACAAGGTCATTTATATATATTGCGAATAGCAACGGTCCTACGACACTCCCCTGTGGCACACCTGAAATCACCGGAAGACTTCTTTCCATTGAGAATGACATGCTGCTTTCTGTTATCTAGGACCTCTTCAATCCAATCACACAATTGGTCTGACAGTCCATACGCTCTTACTTTGTTCGTTAAACGACTGTGGGGAACTGTATCAAACGCCTTGCGGAAGCCAAGAAACACGGCATCTACCTGGGAACCCGTGTCTAAGGCCATCTGAGTCTCGTGGACGAATAGCACGACCTGGGTTTCACATGGTCGTCTGTTTAGAAACCCATGCTGATTCCTACAGAGTAGCTTTCTAGTCTCCAGAAAAGGCATTACAGTCTAACATAATACGTGTTCCAAAATTCTACAACTGATCGACGTTAGAGATATAGGCCTATAGTTCTGCACAGCTGTTCGACGTCTCTTCCTGAAAACGGTGATGACCTGTGCCCTTTTCCAATCTTTTGGAACGCTAGGCTCTTCTAGAGACCTACGGTACACCGCTGCAAGAAGGGGGGCTAGTTCCTTCGTACTCTGTGTAAAATCGAACTGGTATGCCATCAGGTCCATCGGCCTTTCCTCTTTTGGGCGATTTTAATTGTTTTTCTGTCATCTATTTCGATATTTACCATTTTGTCATCTGTGCGACAATCTAGAAAAGGAATTACAGTGCAGTCTTCCTCTGTGAAACAGCTCTGGAAGAAGACATTTAGTATTTCGGCCTTTAGTCTGTCATCCTCTGTTTCAGTATCATGTTGGTTACAGAGTGTCTGGACATTTTGTTTTGATCCACCTCCCGCTTTGACATAAAACCAGAATTTCTTAGGATTTTCTGCCAAGTCAGTACATAGAACTTTACTTTCGAATTCATTGAACGCCTCTCGCGTAGCCCTCCTCATACTACATTTCGCTTCGCGTAATTTTTGTTTGTCTGCAAGGCTTTGGCTATGTTTATGTTTGCTATGAAGTTCCCTTTGCTTCCGTAGCAGTTTTCTAACACGGTTGTTGTACCATCGTGGCTCTTTTCCATCTCTTACGATCTTGCTTGGCAAGTACTCATCTAACGCATATTGTACGATGGTTTTGAATTTTGTCCACTGATCCTTAACACTATCTGTACTAGAGACAAAACTTTTGTTTTGAGCCGTCAGGTACTCTGAAATCTGCTTTCTGTCACTTCTGCTAAACAGAAAAATTTTCCTACCTTTTTTAATATTTCTATTTACGGCTGAAATCACCGATGCTGTAACCGCTTTATGATCGTTGATTCCCTGTTCTCCCTTAACTGTTTCAAATAGTTCGGGTCTGTTTGTCACCAGAAGGTCTAATATGTTATCGCCACGAGTCGAGGTAGTTTTCAGATAACGCACTTAAAAAAATTTTCACTGGGTTCTTTATCCCTACCAACCGTTATAAACGTTTGAGTCTGCCAGTCTATATCTGGTAAATTAAAATCTCCACCCAAAACTATAACATGGTGGGGAAATCTACTAAAAATATTTTCCAAATTTTCCTTCAGGTGTTCTGCCACAACAGCTACTGAGCCAGGAGGCCTATAGAGACATCCAATGTTTCAGCCTGCTTTAACCGTGACCTTCAGCCAAATTATCTCACGTTTCGGATCTCCTTCGATACTACTGCACTTTTTATCGCTATAAACACCTTCCCCTTCAGTATCCAGCCTCTTTCTGCAGTATACATTCCAGTCTGAGTTTAGAATTTCATTAATGTCTTCAGCCATTTTTCCGTCCCTAGTACTATTTGGGCATTGTGACCGTTTATTAATGGGAGCAGTTGTGGGACCTTTCTATAGATGCTCCTGCAGTTTACTGTTACCACATTAAAATTGTCATTCCCTGCTGCGTTTTGCCTGTTGCTACCTTGTCGCGTCTCAGGAGGCATTTTGTCGGACCTAGGGACGGAATTCTCTAACCTACAAAAACTCACATGTGCACTCCACACGTACTCCGCTACCCTTGTAGCCGCTTCCTGCGTGTAGTGCACACCTGACCTATTCAAGGGGACCCTACATTTCTCCACCCGATAGCGGAGGTGGAGAAATTAGCACCCCAGATCTCTGCAGAATCGTCTGAGCCTCTGGTTTAAGCCTTCCACTCGGCTCCAAACCAGAGGACCGCGATCGGTTCTGGAAACGCCACTACAAATAGTTAGCTCAGATTCCACCCCGCGAGCGAGGCTTTTCACCTTCACAAACTCCGCCAACCGCCTGTAGGAACTGAGGATGACCTCTGAACCCAGACGGCAGGAGTCATTGGTGCCGACATAAGCAACAATTTGCTGTCGGGTGCACCCAGCGCTCTCTATAGCCGCCGGCAGGGCCCCCTCCACATCTCGGATGAGACCCCCCGGCAAGCGTGAACACTGGCCTTCTTCCCCGACCTTTCTGCTATTTCCCTAAGGGGCTCCATTACCCGCCTAACACTGCAGCTCCTAATCACTAATAAACACTGTCGGTCACAACTTTTATGCTCCGGCCATACTTCACCTTGTGTGTCACAGTGTGTATATTTTTGTGTATGCTACTTTTTTAAGCTTTTGTCTGCCTGCTCGGACCTTGCTGAAGGAGCGGCCACATGTCCACTCACAGGCAGAGCACGCGATGCCACACGGCCAGCCCCCACATTGATCCTCCGCCTAGTGCGACGCGTACGCCGTTGAACCCGCCACTCCTCTTGGTACCCGCGAAGATGACAACAGGGACCGTGGGTGAAGCTGTAACACCTGGGGTGTAGCATGCGACGCACCAGACTCCCCACTGCCGCTACACTCCGAGGCAGCAGCCTGAAGACGGCTGATCATGGCCATAAACACGTCCAGCTTTTCGGGAACAGTGGCTACCTCCTCCTGCGTCTGTACACAGCAGTCACACATCCTATTCATCCTAAGAAATCAACGATTTACTGTAGAGAGTTAAGTACTCAACTTTTAGCTAGACTGCTAATTCACTAAGGGCGGCTGATAGCTGAGTAAACTGTGGTTACTAGACACTTCTTGTTGGAAACAATGAAAATAAGCACTAACTGTCTCCGAACTGTATTCAAAACAAACACGAAATCTGTGGACCACTATTACTAGTACTCGAAAATTAAAGCTTACTAAAAGCAAAAACACACGAAAAAAGAAGTGACAAGTAAGAAAAACATAGTTAATACTTAAGTTTACGTAGCTTGCTGCACAGGAGACGTGAAGCAGACGGCAGCTACGACGACACTATCCGATATCCGATTAGTAGCGCTGGTAGTTAATGTAATTTACTTGTAAATACTGTATCACAGACACGAGTGAACCAAAAAAAAAACCTGAAACCATCCTCCTACTCAGAATTAAATTTAATTTACGTCTGCTAATTAGAGTCGAGAGCAACAACCAGTTACCCCAGCAAATCATACATATACAGTGGAAGAGTTACAATCCCTCAAAATTGCTTCCCATCCAGGAACCTTTACTATAAAATAACCCAACCACAAATCAGAAACATAGTTAAAAGAATGGCAATAGGGGCTGATAATTTGGGGTGCGACTGGTTGGGTGGAGGAAGGTGGGATTTTCTACTGTTCTTTCTTGAATACATCCCAAGGAGCCTATCCTCCAGGATGTTCACACATAGAATCGTATAATGCCAACCTCAGTTCCTTCAAAGACCTGCAGCTTAAGACCGCCAGGAGTGTGGTCAGGGGAGAAAAGAGAAACAAGGAGAAAGGGAGGTTACGTCTGTCAATCATCAGATAAAGGAACGATGAGGGAAGGAGCAGGCAATGGCCGATATGAGGTAATCGTGGAGGAGCACCTACCAGACAGAAGAAAATAGACAGATGAAGGGGGGAGAGGAGGGGAGGAACTTGAGGCATGGGGAGGGGGAGGGTATGGAAGCGAGGATGGGAGAGGAAAAGGTGAATCAGGAACAAACGTGTTGTTGTTGTTCTTTGTTGTCTTCAGCCCCAACACTGGTTTAATGCAGCTCTCCATGCAACTCCGTTCCGTGTGAGTCTCTCCATTTGTGAATAACTACAGCAAGGCCGCAATAGTCAAAAGAATGGCAATGATTACTGTATTCATCTCTTAGTCTTCCTCTACGACTTTTACCCACACATTTCCCTCTAATGCTAAACTGGTGATCCCTTGATGTCTCATAATATGTTCTATCAACTGATCCCTTCTTTTGGTCAAGTTGTGCCACAGATTTCCTGTCTTCCCTATTCTGTTCACTAATTCCTCATTAGTTACGTGATCTACCCATCTAATCTTCAACATTCTTTGGTAGCACCACATTCCATAAGCTTCTATTTTCTTTTTTAATAAACAATTTATCGTCCATATTTTACTTCCATACACATCCACACTCCGGACTAACACTTTTAGAAAAAACTTCCTAACACTTAAATCTATATTAGATGTTAACAAAGGCTTTTCTTGCCGTTGCCAGTCTACATCTTATATCCTCATTACTTCAGCTATCACCAGTTCTTTTGCTACCCAAATAGCAACGCTCATACCACTTTAAGTGCCTCGTCTCCTAATCTAATTCCCTTAGATCTTGATCCAGTTTGACTGGATTCCATTATCCTTGTTTTGCTTTCTTTGGTGTTCATCTCATATAAGGGTTTAAGGTACAAACATATGACGTAGCATTAGAAATTGTTCTGAAACAGGACAAAAAATCGTTTGTAACGAAACTCGACCTGTTCATTCAGAATCTTATCCGGTTCTTTCATATTACTTTTGAAAATCTCCAATTCCCTCATCCAGGTGCATACCCTTCGTCGCATGATGGAAAATCTTCAAAATGGCTCTGAGCACTATGGGACTCAACTGCTGTGGTCATAAGTCCCCTAGAACTTAGAACTACTTAAACCTAACTAACCTAAAGCCGCCACACACATCCATGCCCGAGGCAGGATTCGGACCTGTGACCGTAGCGGTCGCGCGGTTCCAGACTGGAGCGCCCAGAACCGCTCGGCCACTCCGGCCGGCGGAAAATCTTCATAGATGTATGTATACTACGGACTCGGTGGCCCTTTTCCCTCAAATGCTGCCCGAACGTGGTTCTATTATCGGGATCCACACTCTCTTTGAAGCGTTTAACAAAAGTAGTGCCTTTCTGTCCTATGTAAAAAGACTTACACGAACCACAGTTTATCTTATACACACCTGAAGACGCATATCTTCCACTCCCATCGTCTCCATTCCGTTGTTCCAGCCTATGCCTAAGTTTATATCTAACCTGCCCACTCGATCGAAAATCTACCCTGAATCTCTTTGGGAACACACAAGCCAGCCTAACTGAAACAGGCCCCCTTTATTGCAATATTAGAGACTTTTTGTGCATCTTTTCTGGATCAGCTGCTGCATTTCTAACACATTATGGCGGGGGGGGGGGGGATGGATGTGCCGTATCTTCGAGATATCCGTAGTGTTAACTTTCAAAAAGATAACACAAGACCGCATGTTACCCTTCCTGTCCTGAACTACGTCGAAAAACAGTATGTTTTACTGTAGTCCACTGAAGCCATTGTACTTGTGCGAAAGATAAGCTCTTTCACTCTGCAGATATTCCCTTCTTGCCAATAAAAATTTCTTATTATAAGTTCACGCACTGTTGTGCGCAACAAAGTTTGACATATAAGTGTTGAAGACAGATCAGGTTCTTTTAAAAGACGGCTTGTGCGAATATTCTGTGTTACAAGGTCGCTAACATCAATCTCTATTCCCAAGGTAAGTGAACAACTTATCCAATGTGCTGTGTAATACGGGAATGCTAATGTTATGCAATCGCTGCAGACACTGTGTTCTGTCTGCTCGTTCTTCATTTTACAGTTCTAATCCTTGGGTGACAGAAGAAATATTGAATTTAATTGACGAAAGGAGGAAACATAAAAATGCAGTAAATGAAGCAGGCAAAAAGGAATACAAACGTCTCTAAAATGAGATCGACAGGAAGTGCAAAATGGCTAAGCAGGGATAGCTAGAGGACAAATGTAAGGATGTAGAGGCTTATCTCACTAGGGGTAAGATAGATACTGACTACAGGAAAATTAAAGAGACATTTGAAGAAAAGAGAACCACTTGTATGAATATCAAGAGCTCAGATGGAAACCCAGTTCTAAGTAAAGAAGGGAAAGCAGAAAGGTTGAAGGAGTATATAGAGTGTCTATACAGGGGCGACGTTGCTTGAGGACAATATTATGGAAATGGAAGAAGAGGTAGATGAAGATTAAATGGGAGATATGATACTGCGTGAAGAGTTTGACAGAGCACTGAAAGACCTGAGTCGAAACAAGGCCCCGGGAGTAGACAACATTTCATTAGAACTACTGACGGCCTTGGGAGAGCCAGGCCTAACAAAACTCTACCATTTGGTGAGCAAGATGTATGAGACAGGTGAAATTCCTTCAGACTTCAAGAAGAATATAATAATTCCAATCCCAAAGAAAGCAGGTGTTGACAGATGTGAAAATTACCGAACTATCAGTTTAATAAGTCACAGCTGCAAAATACTAACGCGAATTCTTTACAGACGAATGGAAAAGCTGGTAGAAGCCGACCTCGGGGAAGATCAGTTTGGATTCCGTAGAAATATTGGAACATGTGAGGCAATACTGACCTTACGACTTATCTTAGAAAAAAGGTTAAGGAAAGGCAAACCTACGTTTCTAGCATTTGTAGACAGATTTTTTGATTTGATCCATTATAAATGGTTTCTGAAAGCCTGCGACTGTAGATACAATAGGTTTGTTTATAAATAAATAAATCTTCTGCTACCAGTCACGATTTTTCTTTATTTTACTATTCGCACGACGCGTTTCGAGAAATAATTCTCATTTTCAAGTGCGTTTTTTTTATTTTTTGATGTGTGTTAAGCCATTTCTTTTGATGTTGTCAGTGTGTGTGAGTCTGCTTCATTTTGTTGACTTTTACTGTAATACATAAGAAACGCAATTTTTAGTTGGGTATCAATTCTTTCTGTGAGGTTAGTGGCTAAAGTTTGAGAACAATTTGTACTTACGGTTTTCTAATGGTCCATTTGTGTAGAGTCTCACACACACTTAACATCACACACAACTTGTACACTTTACACATCGAAAATATCTTATATTTAAGGGACATAAAATGGATTTGCTTAAAGAACTGGAGATATATTCACATTACAGAAAATATGAAGATAAAATATTAAATGAAAAACTTGAAAGTGAATCAGTGAATTTCTTCAGATGTTTCGATAATATACTTAAATAAAAATAGTAAAACATATAAATAAACACAATTGTAAAATCAAACTGTTAAGATAAATAACCTCTGTACAAAAGCATATCATAATCTGCGGAAGACCTATAATGTTATCTCTGTGAACTACCTGTAAGAAGATCTCTGTAACTGTTTTGTTTATATAAGATATTTTCGATGTGTAAAGTGTACAAGTTGTGTGTGATGTTAAGTGTGTGTGAGACTCTACACAAATGGACCATTAGAAAACTGTAAGTACAAATTGTTCTCAAACTTTAGCCACTAACCTCACAGAAAGAATTGATACCCAACTAAAAATCGCGTTTCTTATGTATTACAGTAAAAGTCAACAAAATGAAGCAGACTCACACACACTGACAACATCAAAAGAAATGGCTTAACACACATTAAAAAAACGCACTTGAAAATGAGAATTATTTCTCGAAACGCGTCGTGCGAATAGTAAAACAAAGAAAAATCGTGACTGGTAGCAGAAGATTTATTTATTTATAAACAAACCTATTGTAGACTTAGAGAAAGCTTTTGACAATGTTGACTGGAATACTCTCTTTCAAATTCTAAAGGTGGCAGGGGTAAAATACAGGGAGCGAAAGGCTATTTACAATTTGTACAGAAACCAGATGACAGTTATAAGAGTCGGGGGGCATGAAAGGGAAGCAGTGGTTGGGAAGGGAGTGAGACAGGGGTGTAGCCTCTCCCAATGTTATTCAACCCGTATATTGAGCAAGCAGTAAAGGAAACAAAAGAAAAATTCAGAGTAGGTATTAAAATCCATGGAGAAGAAATTAAAAACTTTGAGGTTCGCCGATGACATCGTAATTCTGTCAGAGACAGCAAAGGACTTGGAAGAGCATTTGACGGAATGGACAGTGTCTTGAAAGGAGAGTATAAGGTGAACTTCAACAAAAGCAAAACGAGGATAATGGAATGTAATCGAATTAAGTTACGTGATGCTGAGGGAATTAGAATAGGAAATGAGACACTTAAAGTAGTAAAGGAGTTTTGCTATTTGGGGAGCAAAATAACTCATGATGGTCGAAGTAGAGAAGATATAAAATGTAGACTGGCAATGGCAAGGAAAGCCTTTCTGAACAAGAGAAATTTGTTAACATCGAGTATAGATTTAAATGTCAGGAAGTCGTTTCTGAAAGTATTTGTATGGGGTGTAGCCATGTATGGAAGTGAAACAGGGAAGATAAATATCTTAGACAAGAAGAGAATAGAAGCTTTCGAAATGTGGTGCTACAGAAGAATGCTGAAGATTTGATGGGTAGATCACATAACTAATGAGGAGGTATTGAATAGAATTGGGGAGAAGAGGAGTTTGTGGCACAACTTGACGAGAAGAAGGGACCGGTTGGTAGGACATGTTCTGAGGCATCAAGGGATCACAAATTTAGCATTGGAGGGCAGCGTGGAGGGTAAAAATCGTAGAGGGAGACCAAGAGATGAATACACTAAGCAGATTCAGAAGAATGTAGGTTGCAGTAGGTACTGGGAGATGAAGAAACTTGCACAGGGTAGGGTAGCATGGAGAGCTGCATCAAACCAGTCTCAAGACTGAAGACCTCAATAACAACAAATGGGGGAGGGTAATGCATGGTCACAATCTGGCGACCTATCTTCTCTCATGCTTCTAACGTCCACCCCCACCCTTGTAAGACGAGTAATTTCTTTTATGGCTCTACTGTACTTTGATGTCTTACAAGCATTTAATATTTGTTCTTAGCACACGTTATTTTTTAACAATGCATATTAATTTTATAATCTTACAACACTATTTTTAATACTTTGCGATTTTTCCATACTCTGCTACGTAGAAACTATAACAGAGAAGAGATTATAGGACCTTTTTTGTAGAAAATTTAATGTACTTTAATTTTCTATGGTAATCATTTTCGCAAGAAACTGCGGTTTTGACATAGTACAGAAAAACTTAAAAAAGTTACCTTCAACATTATTTTTAATATATTATTCATTACACACCCTCTAATAACAGTCCAAAAATTTGCGAATACATAAATTTTTCCACCTAATTTTTATTCTTTGACTGGCCTGTATTTCAGATATTTGACTTTAATTAGAAGAAGAGCAGCGATATAACAATCTTGTCGTTTACAAGGAAGCATCAAGTTTTCTGATGTTACGAAACATAATCACTTACTGGAATAGGAAATTATATACATTACAAGTGATAATTTGTCTTTGTAGCACAATATTGGAGTCTAAGCATCTGAGAATATACATTGTGGAGAAAAATTCGCTGATGCGGAATTCACAGCGCGATTCCTCACCTACTAACAATACAAAAATGACTGTCAAAAAATTTCGTCCTACGCATATTTCCGGCTGTGAATGGACGTTAACGATTGGCAATCTGGCAACACTGTAATCACATGTACGATAACTACCTGTGTCAGTATACAGAAGCAGTACTGTGCAGTTAGTGCTGTCTACAGAGTTTTGGATAAACATGCAGGAAGTCGAGGCGTAATTGTTTTTATTTGCCAGTTTCATTCTGTCATGTAATACTGTAGTATACATCGTTACTTAAGTCACATGTATTTAACGTAGATGATATATGTTTCGAAATTGTTTACAAAGCACGTTGCTAGCCATACTGGCGACGTGAAGTTCAAATGGCTCTGAGCACTATGGGACTTAACTTCTGAGGTCATCAGTCACGACGTAAAGCCATAACGAAATGTAATGGACCTGAACATGGAAAGAATAATAATTGCTACTAATCGATGAGACCACTGGACGAGAGTACACAGTAAACAGGTTTGTAGCCTAATAGATACAGTGGTATGAAGCATTTCGCATCCACTGTTTACAGTGAGTACGTAAAATTTGCATTCTCATATTGTACTACCCCTAGCTACACATTTTATGCAACTCACAACGCCTTCTAATACCACGCAGGAAATTCTCATATTTTCTAGAGCGCTACATGCGAACTATTAGTCATACAAAATAAAGAACAGATCTTTTTGAAGGAAATATAATGTAGTTAAATTTTGTACTGGTATACGATTTCGCTAAAGGTCGTGGTTTTAGAGCTATTCAAGAAAAACATATAAAAGTGATCTTAAACGCACTACCATCCCGTTTTTCTTCAATAACTAAGAAACTGTGATTTCCCAGGAAAACGTATCCCAGTATAATATTTCACAACATTAAATTTCCTACGAAAATTTCCTGTCCATTTTTCTGTAGGATTGATAGTTTGCCCGTGCTGAGTGAGAAAATGTGAAAATCGTGTGTAGTTTTTAAATACGTTGCAGTTTGAATAAACTCCATTGGTAGAAGCAGCTGAATCACATGTTGTAAATGTAAATAATAGATAAATTGTTTGCCTAGCTTGGAAGTAAAATCTGGTATTATTGATCCTATATAAGTGAATATCCGTACAGACAACCATGTAAAAGAACATGGAATAGCTTCAATATCTGTAAGTCAGGTGACGTTTCACACAAGACTGAACTTAAATAAAAGAAAATTTTGTACTGACAAGGAAAGAAATGTTGGCAAGAAGAATAGGGCTTATTTTTCGTAACAGTGCAGTGGCTTCCGTGGGGAACTAATACACCGTGTGGGCCGGCCGGAGTGGCCGAGCGGTTCTAGGCGCTACAGTCAAAAACAGTGCGACTGCTACGGTCGCAGGTTCGAATCCTGCCTCGAGCATGAATGTGTGTGATGTCCTTAGGTTAGTTAGCTTTAAGTAGTTCTAGGGGACTGATGACCTCAGAAGTTAAGTCCCATAGTACTCATAGCCATTTCAGCCATTTCAGCCATTTAAAACACTGTGTTTACCGACATAGGTCAAGACAGGAAGGGTAGAACGCGTTTCTGTTTTATCTAGTTGAAAGATAACGCCAAGGAGATCTCTAAGATAGTGCACACCCTAATGTGCCAGAAATGAAACAGCTGTTCCATATTACAGGCTTTGTGAACCAGTGGAGAGACTGCTGTGTGCCCAGTGGCAGCCTATGCCTTCACGACAGCTAGTTGACCTGAATGATGGTAAACGCAGCCTCCTACTGTTCGTTGTCCCTGAATCGACACGTATTACATGTATCGTGATGCTGCACATGGAACCAGCACTCGTCTCAAAACGTTTGTTGCCACTCTAGTGCACTCGTTGGGCAGACCACTTTCAACACGTTTCTCTGTTCTAGCGCAGGAATATTCATTCCCGTGTTGATGATATTGGGCTGTCCCTTTAGATACATGTCTTGCTTAGAACTAGCCCATTTCCTACTTCTTTCTAAATCTTTCAGCTACCCAGGCTCGACTCAGCACTGGACATCACAGCTACACTTCCTCACTTCATCTCATACTTTACAAACACAGAAGTTCTCCTGCATACCTTGCGCGACTAAAACTCTCGGTAGAAAAGATATTGCGCAGAAATAGCTCAGTCAGAGGTTAGGCTAATATTTCCAGAACGAATTTTTCACTCTGACAGACAGGAAGCTGCAGAGGTGTATTAAAAGTCCTACTTGGAAAGCTGTGTCTGCAAGACACTTGCCCGCGGAACGAAGAGATCCCAGGTTCAGGTCCCACTCCGGGACACAGTTTTAATGTGCGAAGAAGTTCCAGGTCAATGCACATTGCGTAGCAGATCTAAAAACTCATTCTCAAAGTAGCTCGTTACTTTCTTTTAAAGTTAATAAAGGGGAACTTGAATATTAATTTGAATTGTTGTTTCTCACCTTCCATAAGTAGTTCACGGTTTAAAACCGACCTTCAAATGAAACACTGTTCAATATATTTATAATAGCTTTTAATTTTGTAAATTTTATGTATGTTCTTCTTCCTATGCCCTGTAGTTTAATCTTAATTTTCTTCATTTTATAATTTGTTGTATGGCCCATTGCTGGAAGATGTGTGCTGTTTTGAAACATTACGCCAAATTATGTGCTGGATCTAAAATTGAACCCAGAACCTCTGGCTCCGGTTTCAAGTCCCACGTTGACTAGCCTGGAAGGACTAGTGCGGACAGAAGCCCCAAAACAAAACAAAAAATTAAGCTCCTTCTTTGTTGTAAGTCCTGCATTACATTGATACATCTTTTTGTCTCACATATGTACTTAATTTAAAGTAGAAATATATTTCGACAATGTTACCTTTACCTGTTTGTCTCACACCATTCTTGTAAACCTCAATTTACAGTATCCAATTCGTCTTGAACATCTTTGCTGTTTGCAGTTCCTTTTTTATTGTCGGGTGAGCGGTGGGCGGTGGGGGTGGGGGTGGTGGTGGGGGGGGGGGGGGGAGAGTCATTACTCCTGACTGTTTTTATGCGGCTGGCAACGAATTCAGCTCCTGTGCCAACCTCTTCATCTCAGAGTATCACTTGCAACCTGTCCTCAATTATTAGCTGGATGTATTCCAGTTTTTGTCTTCCTCTACAATTCTTGCCTCTACAGATTCTTCTAGTACCATGGAAGTCACTCCCTGATGTCTTAACAGACGTCCTATCATCCTGTCCCTTCTCCTTGTCAGTGTTTTCTACATACTTCTTTCCCCTCCGATTCTTCGCAGAGCCTTCTCATTCCTTACCTATCAGTTCATCTAATTTTCAACATTCATCTGTAGCACCACATCTCAAATGCTTCGATTCTCTTCTGTTCCGCTTTTCCCACAGTCCATGTTTCGCTACCATACAATGCTGTACTCCAGACGTACACTCTCAGAAATTCCTTCCTCAAATTAAAGCCATTGTTTAACACTAGTAGACCTTTCTTGGTCAGGAATGCCCTCTTTGCCAGTGCTAGTCTGTTTTTGATGTCCTCATTGCTCGTCCATCATTTGTTATTTTTTTGCCTAGGTATCAGCATTCCTTAACTTCATCTACTTCGTGACCGCCAATCCTTATGTTAAGTTTCTCTCTGTCCTCATATCTGCTACTTCTCATTACTTTCGACTTTCTTCGATTTACTCTCAGTCCACATTCTGTACTCGTTACATTATACATTTCATTCAGCAGATCATGTAATCCGTCTTCACCTTCACTGGGAGTAACAATGTCATCAGCGAATAGTATCATTCCAACCTTGAACCTTTTATTTCCATCATTCCTTCTTCGATGTACAGATTGAATAGTAGGGGCGAAAGACTACATCCCTTCTTAATTCGAGCACTTCGTTCTTGGCCGTGCACTCTTAGTCATTACGAAAGCGTTCTTAAATGCGATCTGTGTGGCTAGGGACTGGAGACTGCCCAGAGGCGAAGGTAAATAATTCATTTAATAAATAAAATAATTTAACAGCAATAGCGCCTGTTACTGCAATATCTACATACTTTATTCTGATAAAATATAGTTGTGATATTAACATACTGTTGTTTGCTTTTTTCAAATAGAAACCCAAATGTAGAATTCGTAAATGACCTTTGCCATTAGTGTAGCGCGGCAGATTACAGCTTGAACCGATAAAATTATTAGATACACAGTTGTGGATCAAACAGGTTAAAAATAGAAAATTTAAGGCGCTTTTGACGAAATTCCAATCATATCACACACAAATGCAAATAGACATTAAAAATACGTAGCTATCAAACAAGTAATAACCGTTACAACTAAGTTAAAAACTGGATAGGATTGATTGTCGAGGATATAAGGAACAAGTTAACCAGAGAGTGCCTTCCACGAAAAGAAATTTCCAAGATACGAAATTTAGTATTATTCAGTTTAATTTCCATTAACAGATATTGAATGTAACAAATACTATGCATTAAAGGAACTTTGCAGAAAATACTTATGGTAGTTACAGCGTACAACGTAATTAACAATATCAAATTTTCTGTTGTTGAACTCCAGTTTTAATAATTTACTTGCAACTTTATTTTATCCACTTGGGTGAAGTATCTGTGCTAATAGACTAGGAACTCTTCAACGTAATTAGTCGAGTTAACGTCAGTCAAAAGTAATATTTCTACTGACTGTTAGTACACTGGTGATTGTCAATAAGTGTCATAGAAGCATGCTATTCGTACTGTAATAACACGCATTACAGAGAGTATTTTCAATGAAGTTATCAACTGGTTTGTGATAGCTCATGTAGTAAACTAATTCACCTAGTTTAATTTCGTATAGTAGTACGTTCTGACTCAATTAATTTCGTTTCAGTGATGATGTTTACTTTGATTGCATCTCTTGTTCAAAGCCGTCGGAACCAGAGGTAGTAGCATTATTCAGCCCTATATAGTTCATGTTCCACTTTCACCACAGCGAGCCTGAGTATACACAGTATGATAATGTTATTGCACTCCTATAGCCTTGTTCAAATGTCCTTGTAATTTTTTTAGTTTACGTTAGACTAAACGTTCACACTCGATTAACATTATCGAGTACTTATTATTTGATGACTATTCGACATCACGCACATTTTTAGTCTAGCGTCTATGTTGCATCAGTTGTTCTGGCTCTCAGGTGAAACAGTTGTGTACGCGTCTGTGTCATTGCAGATGTCGAGCACAGTGAATTACAATGGATAAACGAAGATAGCTCCGTCGATGAAGGACCGAAGCTGTACGCCGCTCATTAATGTTCAGTTCTTCCTTTCAGACGTTTAGGCACTAATCTTCGAGTAGACCACCTCACTTGCCGATTAGCATTCTTAGTGTAACACATAACAACAAAAGACGTTGAGATGCAATCACATTGCACAGATCACACTGACTTTGTGAGCCAATCACACCACGCCACGTCATAGTAGCCGTGTTGGAGGACTCAGGTCTGCTGCTTTTAAAACTTAAAATGTCTTCAAGAAAATTCAATTTCAAGAGGTTCTTGAGATTGTAGTAACTGGATGTCACTTATTCACAGCGAGGTATTCTCGCCTTGCGACGATATCCTTGAGGGTGAGAGTCTGAAAAAAAAATAGAAAATCAGCCATTAGTTGTACGCCTGTCACGTTAAAAGTAGGAAAGTGGAACTAAAGCAGTAAAAAATGAATTCTTGACTTTATAGTAAATACATGTCTACATAATCACTGCTTCTAGCCTTGTCACTATAAGGAAACGCATACTTTATGTCAACCTCAATCCAGAACTCTGCACCACCTATCACATGTGTATCAGATGTGGGAAGAACTTCCCCAAGATGATATTCGAAGGATGTCTACCTCCACGCCGTAAAGAATACCAAAGTGTATTCGTGCCTGTGTGGCTACACCTCATACTATGATTACGATGGACATTAGTTTCGAATGTATTGAAAGTTTAATTAATTGATACCAGTCTTATAATGAACATCTCCAACCAGTTTGATTAATAGCGGACTAATGCTCAGTGATAAAATACCCTCCCCTACCCTCCCGTTTATGTGTAAGAAATGTACTTCCAGATTATGGTGCTTCGTTTGGCTAGGAATCGTTTCAGCTGAAGCTACCTTTATTTTGCAAACGTCTCGTTTGTGGTTTTCCATTCCGCATTGACGAATCGCTGCACAGCTAGCACATTTGACACGTGATACTTGACGGTGCGTGATATCCACTAGAATAGTTCGGATCTGCTAACGTTCCTTTACAAGACCGAACCAATGTTCCTTTTGTCATTTACTGAGAAGATTCAAATATGGATAATGCAAGAGTAAGTCTAACAATGAAGAAGAGAACAACAACGTCAGTTACCCACTACTATCAACACAGTGAAAGCACAATCTTAGCCAAGACATACACGAAGCCAACACACGTCACAACACTACAAGTTTATATGCAAACTATCTCTGCATATCGTGAAGAGATTGAAAGAGTATATGATGTGTTGAAACAAATTACTCATATAATTACGGGAGACAAAAATTTAATTGTGATCAGAGACTGGAATTTGATTGCAGAAAAAAATAGAGAAGGAAAATGAGTGGGGGGGAAACGGAAAGTGAAAAAGTAATCTACTGGAAGCCACCTAGCAGCATTTTGCATAGAACATAGTTTAATCATTGACAACATTTTGTTTAAAAATCTTGATAGATGGTTGTACACGTGGAAGAGAACGGAAGGTTTTACCTTGACTATACATTTGAAAGACACTGACTTCAAACAAATATATTAAACTTCAGATCGTTTCCAAGGATTGAGGTCGACACTGACCAAGCTTTATTAGTTATGAACTGCAGACTGAAACTGAATAGATTTGCAGGAAGGCAAGAAACTAAGGAGAAGGGGCCTGGATAAATTTAAAGAACCAGAGGTTGTTGGGCGATTCAAAGGGAATATCAGATGGAGATTGACGGAAACGGGAAACAAATACAACCGACTGCAAATGAGTAGCTTTGTGAGATAAAATACTGAATACAGCAGAGAATCAGTTCCAGTTCCAGTAGAAGTCGTTAGATATCGCGAAACATTAAACTTAATTGAAAGAAGTAGAAATTATAAAGAAGTGGCAGACGAATCTGCCGAATGGGGATCCATTTTTTTTCTTTTAATTGACAGACATGTAAAATGTGGAACCAGGAATGGTTACTGATAAATGCAGTGAATGGATAGGAAAAAGATGTATGCCACACTAGGAAACTTAGACCATGGGACAGAAAAGAAGCACTTGTGTAAGTGTTAAGAGATCACATGACAATCCATTATTGAGCAAAGATGGAAAGGCTGAGAGATAGAAGGTATATATACTGGGTGTGTTCCCTACGGGACGTCAGTGAATTTTCTCTGGTGTTTTGGCAGGCATGAGCAATTTTGAACTGTATTGTGTAACTGGAGTCAGCCGAAACAGTTAGTGTTCATCAAGTCTCTCCTGCGACGCGCAGTGTCGACGGAAAGCGTCGGTTTGCTTCCCGTTACAAACAAAATTATTTTTAAAGCCGAATTTTACCTGTCCATTCGATATATCTGGACCAGATTGGTCTATCGATATATTCATTTTATCGATATGTATTGACAGGAATGGCAAATTACGAAGAATAATCAGTACTCCAGTAACGACACCGCTGCCCTGGTCCGCGCTGACTTCTACCGCCAAGCATGCAGCTCTGTCGTGTCACTGCTGGAGTGCTGGTCATTCACGTGTTCCACTGTCCCTGCTAATTCATACCGACAAAACGAATATCGCGCGACACTAATTTTGGACCACGCTATCGAATAGATCCGTAAAGTTCCGCTGTGAAAGTCATTTTGTTTGTAACCGGAAACAAACCGACGCCTTCTGTCAACAACGAGCGTCCTATGAAATACGTGATGAGCAGTATTACTTTGGGCCGACTGCGCCTACACATTTCACAAATTGCATTTTAAATATATATGCCTCAGCACCAGAGAAAATGCGCCTGATGACTCTTAGAGGAGATACCCAGTAGTAGGGCTATACGTACGAAGCGAACTTGAAAATACTGTAATATTACAGAAAAGGGAGATGAAGTAGGTGAAGAAGAGATGGGAGGTACAATACGAAGACGAGAACCTGACAGAACACTGAGCGAGCTAATCGTAAACAAGGCGCCTGGAGTAGACGACATTCCCTCAGAAGTATTGAGAAACTTGAGAGAAACACAGTGGTAAAACTATTATACCGGGTGTCCAAGATATGTGCGACAGGCGAAAGACACTCAGATTTCAAGAAGATGTAATAATTGTAATTACAAAAGGACTGGTGCTGAGAAGTGTGGGTGTTATCGAACTATCACTTTAGTGAGGCCTACTCCCGAAATGTTGACTCGAATTATTCACAAAAGAATGGAATAACTGCTAGAGGCCAACCTCACGAAAGATTAGTTTATGTTCCGAAGTTGTGTGGGAATACAATACAGTTCGTTCGACTTGTCTTGGAAAATAGACAGAAGAAAGGCAAAACTACGACCACACCATTTATAGATTTAGAGAAAGCCCATTGCATTGTTACTGACCTGTTCTCTTTGGAATTCCGAATGAAGCAGACATTACATACAGAGTGCTAAAGATTATTTGACATTTGTACTGAAACCTGGCTACTGTTATAACAGTAGAAGGACATGAAAGGGAAGCAGTGGCTGAGCAGGGTGTGAGGCAGGTTTGTTGTCTCTCTCTGATGTTTTTCAGTCTGTAAAGTTCAGGAAGATACAATAAACTTTGAGGTTTGCTGATGACATTGTAATTCTGCCCGAGACAGTAAAAGGAAAGGAAGGTGAGCGAAACGAATACAATCTTGAAAAGAGGTTATGAAATGAATATCAACAAGAATAAAACACGAGTAAAATAACACAATCAAATAAATCACACCATGCTAAAGAAATTAAATTAAGAAATAATGCATTAAAACTGTTGTAAGTGTTTCACCATTCAGGCGGGAATATAACAGTTAACAGCTGAAGTATAGAGGATATAAAATGCCGACAGGCAATACTAAGAAAAGCATTTCTGAGAAAGACGACTTTGTTAACGCCTAACTTAAGTTTAATTGTTAGGGGGTCACTTGCGAAAGTTTTAATCTGGGGAGTAGCTTGTGCGGAAGTGAAATGTGGACGATTAGAGGTTCGATATAGAACAGACTAGAAACATTTGAAAAGTGGTGCCAGAGAAGAGTGCTGAAGATTACCTGGCTACATTCAAGTAAGTAATGAGGAGGTACTGAAAGCCTTTGGGGTAAAAGAAATTTATGGAAAACATTGATTAAGTGATGGAATCTGTTGATAGGACACATCCTGAGTCATCAAATAATAGTGAATTTAGCACTGGAGGCAAGCGTGGAGGGTAAGAAATGTAGTGGAAAAGTTAGGCATGAATATTGTGAGCATATTTTGTAATTATTCGGAGATGAAATAACTTTTACAAGATAGACTATCATAGAGACCTGCATCAAACCAGTCTTCAAGTTGAAGATACGCAACATCAATAACAACTACAACATTAAGTTATAATGGACATTGGATTTTCCGCAAGTCCAGAAGGAATTTAAGTAGCGCTGGTGACAAACTGTGCCACAGTTACTCTCCTTATTCATCTGGATACTTCAATATCGCTCTAATGGAATACTGAGGTCTTCAGTGATTTCCAGTGTATGCTGTGAGAATTCTCTGGCTACAGGACAGGATAGTGGATAAATATGGCTACCGCAGGCATTAATGTTCGACGGTGCCGACGGGGGAAAAGCTTTACGAGGTTGTGTCATTTCTCTTTCGCGGTCTCATACATTAGTAAAGTGCACGGGAAGTTCGCCTCCTAGATTTCAGTAAAATTCGGTCATTGAGTACTTGGTCTGCTGAATATGCAGCTTCAGCTACAGATCGATGACAACTGCTATGATAATGAGCTTACTGATGTTTATATAGAGGACAGAATCTATTTCGACAACCACAAGAAAAGAAATGAGGACGTGATTGACCCACGAATTGACTTTAGAAAGCGAAATGACTGTGACTCACTTTATCACCCAACTTGTGAATAGCAACGTTCACTTAACTTCTTTATCAGAAAACACGTACCTGTAGTGAAAGCTTACGTGCCGGACAACAGAGTATGTTTCATATTACGATACGAAGCGTGAGTAATTCTCCGTATCATTATCTCAGCAAATGAAACACGTGAGCTCTACTTCGAACCGAGAACGAACTGATAGCAGATAAAATATCAGAATAATGACTCATATGGGGAAATGAAAAACAAATGAATAATATTTTAGGGATGAAGTGAACAATTCTGAGAAATAGAGAAATAAGAAGATTATTAGAAGCAAACGATATCAAAGATTCGGAAATAATAGGGAAAAATTTTAAGAACAAAACACTAAATTTAAAAGATTTTGTAAGTACAAAAAAGTAACAAATCATGGAAAACATGGACGGAAGGAAGGGGAAAACAACTCGGGGAGAAGATGAAGGAGTGTGGGAAAAATAGTAAATATTTAAAAGAGAAGAGGAATTGAACTTGTTACGTGGCCCTTACACTGCACTTTTTAAACTTTTTAATAATTTTTCTTGTTTTATTCTCTAGTTGGATTCCATCCCATTTAACAATCAACTAAGTTAAATTTCGGTGCAGTAGGATAAAGGGAAAGAGTGGGCCTTACAAATCCTTAAAAAACAATTCATTTTCTTCGTAAAATATTACTTCTGCATAAAGTTTCGTATATTACTTAATGCAGACAAGTTGGTTACTTCAAGTTTTCTTAACTGAAGGCTTTCTCGTTTCAGAGATTACATTGGTCGGATAACTTAAAGTCAATGAGGCAAGGAGAGGAAGAGAATGGGTGGAGCGAGGTGAGCGGGTCAGAGGGCAGACAGCAGTCCTTATATTTGTGTATTCTGTGCCCCATCTGACGCCAAAGCATCATATTTGGATTACTGGAAAATGAGGCACGACAGTCAGATGCAAATATTTAAAGGTTTGATGAATGAATCTATCAAATTTCAAAAATTACCTATAATTGGAATGAACAGTTTGTTTCTAATCAAATATGACGGTTGAGTGCTTAGTTCCTTAAGACACGCACTTCGCATTAGAGTGAAAATGAAGACAATTAGTTGCCAAATTGAAAGTGGTAAACTATGGTAAATTATTTGAAAATAAATAAAAATGTAAGAAGAGAGAGATAAGCAAAAGCAGTATCTGATTCAGTTAGTAACCAAACACATAGCGTCCCCGAGAATAAAAAGTGATTTTATCAATGGAAAAGAATTTTTAAAATGAAATTTCATTTGCTCAACGTATTTTCCTCACTGGTGCAGCACTCGGTAGCTTAATATTTTACATTCCCGACGTTAATACAGCAATATTTATAATTAGGTTGAAGATAATAAAGTGACTGGTTAATCAGCTACATCTGTACAATATTTTTTGTGTTTAAAAGTAAATCAAGATTTTATGCCCTTTTTTCATTTTTCTCCGAGCATAAGGACCGAGGACACACCTTCCCCGGATCCGAAATTGCACACAGTTCGTTTTTTCTGTGCAATGAAACCGAACTGGAGGGGAGTACTAACAAATAATCGGTCATGAAAAATAAGAGACGATGTGAGGATGAAGAAATTAAATAGTAAGCAAGATACTTAACATTTTCAACAACAGGGTAAAACTCAAAACCAGGATGCTGCGATTACGAATATGTGCTCCTCTTGCATGGCGTGTGCCGAACAACAATCCGCACCACCGCGGAAATTCTTTGCATGGCCAACAGCCACTTCCCCTTGGCAACGCTTACACATCGATTTTGCTGGTCCATTCTGGAATGCTCGATGGTTGGTTCTGGTCGATTCATTCAGTAATTTTCCTTTTGTTGTCCGGATGTCTTCCACGACGTCATCTGCCACCATCCAAGCGTTATCTGCTATCTTTTGCATTGAAGGTCTTCCACAGACTATTGTTTCCGACAATGGCCCACAATTCATGTCCGCAGAATTTCAGTCATTCTGCAAGGCCAATGGTATTCAACATCTGACGTCCGCGCCGTTCTCGCCACAGTCAAACGGTGCCGCTGAACCATTGGTCCGGACTTTCAAGTCACAGATGTTGAAGAGTCGCAGTCTCGGGAGGACGCGTTATTGCTCTTTTTGTCCTCGTATCGCTCTCAGCCCCGAGATGGTCGCTCGCCGGCTGAGTTGCTCCACGGTCGTCCTCATCGAACCTTGATGTCTTTGCTACATCCGCCGCATCAGGTTCCTGTGCACGGCAGACACCTGCTTTTGCTCCAGGCGACGTTCTCTACTACCGCAACTATCGAGGTTCACAGCGTTGGCTCGCAGGGCGCATTCTTCGCTGCCTCGGCCGCGCGATGTATTTGGTTTTGGGGGCCTCTGGTGAGGTGCGTCGGCATCTCAATCAGCTGCTCCTCTGTCGGCGCACGGGTTCTGCCGCTCCCCGTCTGCTTTCAGCGACGGTGCCGTCCGGTCAGCGCCCTGGGGACCCATCTACTGGCTCGCCTCAGCCCCAGGTGTTACCGACGCTGCCTTCCATTTTGCCTCATGGCGACGCGCCGCCGCCGCCCCCGCCGCCTGTTCTCCCGCCGGCGACGCCCGCAGTGGACGCTTCGCTGCAACCGCCGGGCGGCTCCCTTGGTCACGCGCCGCCGATCGCTTCCCGTGACCCGTTGTCCTCCGCCATGGAACTCTTGCCAGCTGCGGACCATATGTCGTCTTCGCCCGTCGGGTGCCCCGACCCAATGGAGGTCGACCCATCGGCCCCTCCTGTCTCTCTACGGGCGCATACACCGCATGTTGGCGTGCACCCTGGAGTAGGTTTTCAGGAGTTTCCTAGCTCCCCTCGGACCGAATGGCAGGGTGCGGGTGGCACAGCCTCGCCTGTTGTTAGGCTCCCCACCTCGTCACATACGTCAACATGGGGTCCTCCCCACGGCGGGCGGAAGCCTTATAACACCACCGTACGCCGATTTTCGGGGGAAGAATGTGGTGTCACCGCCAGACACCACACTTGCTAGGTAGTAGCCTTTAAATCGGCCGCGGTCCGTTAGTATACGTCGGACCCGGGTGTCGCCACTATTTGTGATTGCAGACCGAGCGCCGCCACACGGCAGGTCTAGAGAGACTTCCTAGCACTCGCCCCAGTTGTACAGCCGACTTTGCTAGCGATGGTTCACTGACAAATACGCTCTCATTTGCCGAGACGATAGTTAGCATAGCTTTCAGCTACGTCATTTGTTACGACCTAGCAAGGCGCCATTACCAGTTACTATTGATTGTAATACATGTACCGTCAAGAGCGATGTTCACCAATTATGGATTAAAGTTAAGTATTCCAGAAGCAACGTACCTTTTTTGCTAGTCTCAAGACCTTGTCCTGTTCCAGACCTCACGCCAGCCTGCGTGAGCTTAAACGCGTGCCTTTCGGCTTCCTGTCATATTGGATTGGCTGCCTTGCCAGTCCACAACACAGGAAAAATCACCTTTCTAAAATTTACCGAGGAAACACTAAAGATCAGTCAGTCGCTGTGTAAGAGACAAGCAGGTCTGCAAAAGCAACATGAGTTTTACGATTTCAGTTTTGTAGTCTTTGCTGTGGTCTTCAAATACCCCGCTAGTCTGTCCTGTGCAAGTCCCTTCTTCGCTGCATAGCTACTGCAACATAGAACCACATGAATGTGCTAATTCTAGTCAAACTTTGATCTCCCTTTACAATTTCGATCATCCATATTTCCCTTCATTATCAAAGTAACTAACGCTTGATGCCTCACGATGTCTTCTGTTAAGCTATCCCTTATTCTGATTAAGTTTGCTTCTAATTTATTGTCTCCATGATTCAATTCAGCATTTCTTCATCGGTTATCGGAAGTACACATATAACTTTCAGTATTTTTCAGTAACAGCCCAGTTCAAAAGCTTCAGCTCCCTTCTGGAATGCATAGTTTCCATCTTCCACTTCCGTATAGGGCTACGCTGTGGACAATTTTTTTTTTTTTTTTTGTCATCAGTCTACTGACTGGTTGGATGCGGCCCTCCACGAATTCCTTTCCTGTGCTAACCTCTTCATCTCAGAGTAGCGCTTGCAACCTACATCCTCAATTATTTGCTTGACGTATTCCACTCTCTGTCTTCCTCTACAGTTTTTGCCCTCTACAGCTCCCTCTAGTACCATGGAAGTCATCCCCTCATGTCTTAGCAGATAACCTACCATCCTGTCCCTTCTCCTTATCAGTGTTTTCCACATATTCCTTTCCTCTCCGATTCTGCGTAGAACCTCCTCATTCCTTACCTTATCAGCCCACCTAATTTTCAACATTCGTCTATAGCACCACATCTCAAATGCTTCGATTCTCTTCTGTTCCGGTTTTCCCACAGTCCATGTTTCACTACCATACAATGCTGTACTCCAGACGTACATCCTCAGAAATTTCTTCCTCAAATTAAGGCCAGTATTTTATATTAATAGACTTCTCTTGGCCAGAAATGCCTTTTTTGCCATAGCGAGTCCGCTTTTGATGTCCTCCTTGCTCTGTCCGTCATAGGTTATTTTACTGCCTAGGTAGCAGAATTCCTTAACTTCACTGACTTCGTGACCATCAATCCTGATGTTAAGTTTCTCACTGTTCTCATTTCTACTATTTCTCATTACCTTCGTCTTTCTCCGATTTACTCTCAAACCATACTGTGTACTCATTAGACTGTTCATTCCGTTCAGCAGATCATTTAATTCTTCTTCACTTTCACTCAGGATAGCAATGTCATCATTGAATCGTATCATTGATATCCTTTCACCTTGTATTTTAATTCCACTCTTTTATTTCCATCATTGCTTCCTCGATGTACAGATTGAAGAGTGGGGCGAAAGGCTACAGCCTTGTCTTACACCCTTCTTAATACGAGCACTTCGTTCTTGATCGTCCACTCTTATTATTCCCTCTTGGTTGTTGTACATATTGTATATGACACGTCTCTCCCAGCTTACCCCTACTTTTTTCAGAATCTCGAACAGCTTGCACCATTTTATATTGTCGAACGCTTTTTCCAGGTCGCGTATGAAAGTGTCTTGATTTTTCTTTAGCCTTGCTTCCATTATTAGCCGTAACGTCAGAATTGCCCCTCTCGTCCCTTTACTTTTCCTAAAGCCAAACTGATCGTCACCTAGTGCATTCTCAATTTTCTTTTCCATTCTTCTGTATATTATTATTGTAAGTAGCTTCGATGCATGAGCTGTTAAGCTGATTGTGCGATAATTCTCGCACTTGTCAGCTCTTGCCGTCTTCGGAATTGTGTGGATGATGCTTTTCCGAAAGTCAGATGGTATGTCGCCAGACTCATATATTCTACACACCAACGTGAATAGTCGTTTTGTTGCCATTTCCCCCAGTGATTTTAGAAATTCTGATGGAATGTTATCTATCCTTTCTGCTTTATTTGACCGTAAGTCCTCCAAAGTTCTTTTAAATTCCGATTCTAATACTGGATCCCCTATCTCTTCTAAATCGACTCCTTTTTCTTCTTCTATCACATCAGACAAATCTTCACCCTCATGGAGGCTTATTCTTTCCACCTATCTGCTCTCTCCTCTGCATTTAACAGTGGAATTCCCGTTGCACTCTTAATGTTACCACCGTTGCTTTTAATGTCACCAAAGGTTGTTTTGGCTTTCCTGTATGCTGAGATTGTCCTTCCGACAATCATATCTTTTTCGATATCTTCACATTTTTCCTGCAGCCATTTCGTCTTAGCTTCCCTGCACTTCCTATTTATTTCATTCCTCAGCGACTTGTGTTTCTGTATTCCTGATTTTCCCGGAACATGTTTGTACTTCCTCCTTTCATCAATCAACTGAAGTATTTCTTCTGTTACCCATGGTTTCTTCGCAGCTACCTTCTTTGTACCTATGTTTTCCATCCCAACTTCTGTGATGGCCCTTTTTAGAGATGTCCATTCCTCTTCAAATGTACTGCCTACTGCGCTATTCCTTATTGCTGAATCTATAGCGTTAGAGAACTTCAAACTTATCTCGTCATTCCTTAGTACTTCCGTATCCCACTTCTTTGCGTATTGATTCTTCCTGACTAATGTCTTGAACTTCAGCCTACTCTTCATCACTATTATATTGTGATCTGAGTCTATATCTGCTCCTGGATACGCCTTACAATCCAGTATCTGATTTCGGAATCGCTGTCTGACCATGATGTAATCTAATTGAAATCTTCCCGTATCTCCCGGCCTTTTCCAAGTATACCTCCCCCTCTTGTGATTCTTGAACAGGGTATTCGCTATTACTAGCTGAAACACAGAACTCAATTAGTCTTTCTCCTCTTTCATTCCTTGTCCCAAGCCCATATTCTCCTGTAACCTTTTCTTCTACTCCTTCCCCTACAACTGCATTCCAGTCGCCCATGACTATTAGATTTTCGTTCCCCTTTACATACTGCATTACCCTTTCAATATCCTCATACACTTTCTCTATCTCTTCATCTTCAGCTTGCGATGTCTGCATGTATACCTGAACAATCGTTGTCGGTGTTGTTCTGCTGTCGATTCTGATTATAACAACCCGGTCACTGAACTGTTCACAGTAACACACCCTCTGCCCTACCTTCCTATTCATAACGAATCCTACACCTGTTATACCATTTTCTGCTGCTGTTGATATTACCCGATACTCATCTGACCAGAAATCCTTGTCTTCTTTCCACTTCACTTCACTAACCCCTACTATATCTAGATTGAGCCTTTGCATTTCCCTTTTCAGATTTTCTAGTCTCCCTACCACGTTCAAGCTTCTGACATTCCACGCCCCGACTCGTAGAACGTTATCCTTCTGTTGATTATTAAATCTTTTTCTCATGGTAACCTCCCCCTTGGCAGTCCCCTCCCAGAGATCCGAATGGGGGACTATTCCGGAATCTTTTGCCAATGGAGAGATCATCATGACACTTCTTCAATTACAGGCCACATGTCCTGTGGATACACGTTACGTGTCTTTAATGCAGTGGCTTACATTGCCTTCTGCATCCTCATGTCGTTGATCATTGCTGATTCTTCCGCCTTTAGGGGCAATTTCCCACCCCTAGGACAAGAGAGTGCCCTGAACCTCTATCCGCTCCTCCGCCCTCTTTGACAAGGCCGTTGGCAGAATGAGGCTGACTTCTTATGCCGAAAGTCTTCGGCCGCCAATGCTGATTATTTATCAAAATTTAGGCAGTGGCGGGGATCGAACCCGGGACCGAAGACGTTTTTGATTATGAATCAAAGACGCTACCCCTAGACTATTAAGTCAAAATATTCAGTAATAAACATTGTAACACATAAATTTGTATTCTTGGTGACAATTTTCCTTTTTTCAGAAACGATTTTATTTCTTTTCCTAATCTGATTTCTATAATTTGTTTACTGCTGCGGTCGTCTGGTATTTTGCTGTGCAGATAGAAGAACTGGTGAACTATTTCCCTTTCGTTATCTCATTTCCTCATTCCCACTGTGTGCCTAATTTAATTCAGTTACACTCCATTACTGTTACTTTTTAAGCTTGTTGATGTACATCTTAGAAACAATTTTCAAGAAACTGTTTTTTTTTTCTGTTTACCTACCAAGCCCTTGCATTATCTGGAAATTACAATGTCAACAGCAAACCTAAATATTTTCGTCTGTAAGCAGTGAGTCTAAGACAGTTCGCTCTCGGCCAAGTAACAAGCCAAGGTTTTATAAGAGTTATATATTTTTGACTCCGAAGATTTCAACATGTAATATTCGCTGAAGATGATCATATGATTGAAACCAGTTTCGAGAAATTAATTAGAAGATACAGCAGCTTTTGGAGGAATATAATAACATTTCTTTTAAAAAAATAGTTTTTAATTCTTTTCCCTGCAAATGGCTTGCCTTTCTAAATTTTTTCTTGATTTCCTTCACACTTTGTTGAACATACAGGTCGAACATGGGAGACAGGCTAGTCCCTATCCCACTCCTACTGCAAGTCCATTCCATGTCCTTCATCTCTCATGCCTGCAATCTGGTTTCCGTACAAGTTGTAGACAGCTTTCGTCTCAATGTATTTTATGAGTGATAGCTTTAGTATTTCAATGAGTATAGTCCCTTTAATTTTGTCAACAGTTTTTCTAAATCTACAAATGTAACAAATGGTCATCTTTCTCCAAACCATCTTTCCAGATACATCATACGGTCAGTATTGCCTCTCCTGCACCTACATTTCTCCTGATGCACCTCCATTTCAACTGATCTCCCCGGGATCGGCTTCTATCAGTCGTCCCAATCTATACTCCATATGGCAACTTATTAAATTTTAGTGAAATACGACAGGCGTATTTCAAATACTTGGAGAAATACATGATACACACTGTGCTGTCTTACAAAACATCTGTTCAATACTGGTTTCGATCATGGTCCACGATCAAAACAGGTACTGAATAAATAGACAGCACAGTGTGTACCATGCATTTCTCCAAGTGCATCGCTGCTGTTGACAGTTGCCTGAAAAAAATAAATGGACACACAAATGAAGAATCAATGTGAGTATATGTTGTTTTACTAATTGCATTTTAGGTGGAAGAGTGCCAGAGCTGTAACCGGTCCCCTGTGTTATTCAATGGCGTAAATATTGAACAAGCGGTAAAATAAAGCAAGGAGAAATTTGGCAAAAACAAGTTAATGTTCAGGGAGAAGTAACGACACTTTAAGGTTATTTGATGGCATTGTGCTTGTGGCAAAGACGGGACAGGACTTGGAAGAACATTTGCTTGGAATTGATTATGTCTTGAGAATATGTTGCTATTGCTGCTATAGTCTTCAGTTGCGGCTGTCCAGAACTGCATCCTACATCAATTTGAACCTTCTTACTTTTATAATGTGATGCCGTCCCAGGACTGTTTAGCCGCTGCAGTTTATTCCATTACTAAGTTGACAGTGTTTCAAGAATTGTCTTACCAACTTATCCTTTCATTTACTCAAGTTTTGCCAAAAATTAATTTTTCCCCACTCATTAGTTGTCCGATCCACCTATATAATCCTCAACACTCACTCATAGCACCACATCTCAGAAGCTGCTATTCTGTTGTTGTCTGACCTCTTTATATTACAGTATGAATAATTAAAAAATTAAAACAAGTTGACGTAATGTAGATGAAATAAATCAGACGATGCTGATTAGGAAAGTAGACATTAACAGTCGTTATTTGCGCGAATAAAATAAATGTAGATGGGTGACGTGGAGAGGATATAAAATGCAGACAAAGTATCAAGAAAACAGCGTTTCTGGGAAAGAGAAATATGAGAGATCTAACAAAAAAATGGCTCTGAGCACTATGGGACTCAACATCTATGGTCATCAGTACCCTAGAACTTAGAACTACTTAAATCTAACTAACCTAAGGATATCACACAACACCCAGTCATCACAGGAGATCTAACATGTATTTCAGACTTAGGGTGTAGTTTCAGATACCATGGATGAGAAACAGTATAGATCTGAGGAGAATAGATCTCTTGAAATGTGTTGCTACAGAAGAATATGAAGTTAGGTGGGTAGATCAAGTAAATAATGAAGAGATACTGAATCGATTTATGCAAAAAAAATTTTTTTTTGGTGCAACTTGACGAAAAGGATAGTTCTGTTGGGAGAACACATCCTGATACTTCATGGAAAGCTCATCTCAGTAACTGAGTAAAGTGTGGAGTGCAGGAATTGTAGAGGGAAATCAAGAGTCGTGTACAGTAAGTTCAAGCGGATGTAGGCTGCAGCAGTAATCTAGGGAAGAAGAGACCAGCACAGGAAATACGAGTGTGGTGAGGTTCATCACACTCCGGACGGGAGACCACAAGAAGGACTACGGTGTTTTACTGGATGCTCGAGGAAGCTTACGCACCAGGACGAGCTTCTCGGGGCTGAAGCACTTCTCTATTCTCATCTGCAAGCCGTCCTCGTAGTCCTGGACGTGGCAGTGCGTCGTAGGGCCCAGTGCCGTGATGACGCTGCGGATCTTGACACCGTTGTACGCCACCTGGTCGAAGGGCTCGCCCAGCCGGTACGAGAAGGACTCCTTCCAGTCGCCCGTCTGCGAGGTCTGCGTGAAGCGGTCGCCCTCCACCGTCAGCATGAACGTCGAGTCCAGCGTCACCGCGTTCCGGATCACCTCCAGGTTGTGGATGCCTGCAACAGCCGGACCACTCAAACTCACAACCACAGCAGACTGTCAGATTACACGGCGTAGCGCAGGTACTAGGTAGGCGGAATACGTAAAACTGACTTGGAAAGTGTTTCATGCGCCCTACCCTAGGGAACCCCTCTTACATCATTAGTGTCACAGGCAAGTTGCCTGCCTTAAGATGCCAGTTGAGGGCCAGATAGATAAAGTAACGTAACATATTAAGTACTCGGTGGAAATGATGGAAAGTGCAAGAGTATGTAGCCAGAAATCTCCCAGTCCTACACAAACAGTTGGACATCACATGATGTGTGATTAGCGTGAGTATAGCGCCATATGGACCAGGTCCCACAATACGAGGTGACTGCATGAACGGAAAAGATAGTATGTGTCAATCAGCGAACTGTTACGGAGCATTGTCGTGATGTTTTTCATTATAAAATGGCGCATAGACAACATTTGTATGAAACTCCCGGATCGAGACTCAAACACGGGTACTTTGCCTTTCGCGGGCAAGTGCTCTACCAACTGAGCTACCCAAGCACGACTCACGCCCCGTCCTCACAGCTTTAATTCCGCCAGTACTTCGTCTCCCACCTTCCAAACGTCACAGAAGCTCTCCTGCGAACCTAGCACAACTAGCACTCCTGGAAGAAAGGTTACTGCGGAGACACGGCTTAGCTACAACCTGGGGGATGTTTCTAGAATGAAATTTTCACTCTACAGCGGAGTGAGCGTTGATATGAAACTTCCTGGCAGATTAAAACTGTGTGCCGGACCGAGACTTGAACTCGGGACCTAGGGCGTGAGTTGTGCTTGGGTAGCTCAGTTGGTAAAGCACTTGCCCGCGAAAGGCAAAGGTCCCGAGTTCGAGTCTCGTTCCGGATACAGTTTTAATCTGCCAGTAAGTTTCATGTCAGCGGATACTCCGCTGTAGAGTGAAAATGTCACTCTAGAAACATTTCTGTGATTTGTTACAGGGAAGAAGAACGAAATGGGACGGTTGCAAGTCAGGTGTTTGTTGTTGCTCACAGCATTGTTTCACGTGCGTGAGGTGAGGGGGAGGGGGGTGACATCCGAACCACAGACATTGCTGCCGGAAGGAGAGGAAGTGGTCGGCCACAGTCATCTACACCAGCATATGGCCGCTACTTGTTGCAACAGGCAAGAAGACACCGACTTCCAACAGTGGGAGCAATTGGAACCATTTTAACATAACTGCAAGGCACACAGTCTCACGCTGTGCACGGTTGCGACTCGCACATCGGAGACACCGTCTGCCATAGTACTAAGAGCATAGGTGCTGCACCGACGAGGAGTGCGGTGGGGTGCTCTTCGCGTGTGAGAGCGTACTCAGTCTGAATGGTATTTCTGAAAGTACCTTCATATTTCGAGATATGGGAAGAAATAATTCATCCAGGAACATTGTCGAGCTTCACAAGGACATACTGACTTCCAAATCTTTGAACATGATAATTCACCTGTCAACGTTATTGTGACACACCACTCCTTCCCAAAGTGCGCCTTTTTAGGGCTAAATTCAGTACTGACCTCATTTTTGTGGATGACATTGCGTTACGATCGAATAGTGCAGATGGAGGAATTCTTCGAACGAGAGGATATTCGGCGAATGGCCTGGCATTCGAGTTCCCCCAACTTAAATGTCATGTGTGATAAAGTGAGGGGAAGTCTTACAGCACTCTCACATGCAACAAAGATCATCCATCAGTTGTCAATCCAGCATGGGAGCTCACTGCAAAACATGCACTGCTCTTCGTGGTGAGCACACACCCTCTCAAGAACCGTGTCCCACCGTTTGTAACGCCTATGGGATGATCATAAATCGCGGCGACTTCACTTTGATTACAGTCTATGAAAAGAGTATCACTTCTGTTCCTTTCATTACTTGTTTCTTTCATTTGCCTTCTCTACTGCACTCTCACAGTTCCTCTTCCACTAGCTGCGCTTTACCGAAAGTTTCCTCTCCTCAGCGCTGCCGTTGTATCGCTGGCAAGAGACGGCTACAAGGTGCTAACAGCCGCGACAGTCAAGAATTACAGACAAAACGATAGCAATGGCATGGATAAGAGTCAAAAATTTAAGATCTCAAATTGCAATTAACATTGAGACAAAAGGAAATTAAGTTGTTTTAACTATTTTGGAAACCAAACTAGTTATGTACAACATTAGGGGGTAGATAAAAAGCTATCAAATTTGCTCTGTAAGTTTCATAATGTAAGCTGAACTTTACAAAATAAGATAAGGATGAATTAATCTTACATTTTATAAAACTATGGCAGTTCCTGTACTATACTGCAGTTAAATATGGTCACTTGCGCAACGACATAGAAGTAAGATTCAAGCCAATGACTTTATATTCCTAGGAACTGGGGAATAATGTGCAATAACATAAAATAAAAAAATAGAGGTCTTAGGAATCAAGTAAAGCTTGAACCAATAACTGGTATAATGAATGAACAAAGGTAAATTGAAGGTCAGTATAGAAGGACCAGAGTGGTCTTCGTTACAACATGCCATGACCTATGTACCATATGGAATAAAATGTCTTGGAAGACCCACGATGACTGACAAGATGTTAAGCCTACTTTTCCGAAATGAACATGATACTGATGATTCTCGATCTAGAAAAACATTTCGCAACTGAAACTGGTCGAAGGTGTATGAAATCCTTCTGAAAGTGCGTGTACGCTGTAGGGAAAAGAGAAGGTAAAGAATATTTCGCATGTGTGTTCCCATATTCTTATGGGAATTCCATTTTCATTCTCTGTTTCCTGCATATAGATGTCTGTATGAGACTCGGCCCGCTATAGAACTTCGTCTCTTTTCAGCCGAATATCAGGCGAACTAGTGTGGGGCCGTAGTCTCCAGGTGGAAATAAACTGAAGGGAATTAGCAGTTCCTTCATTCGCACCACAAACAGAAGTTGAAAAAGTTTTTAGGTTGCTATTTGTATAACTTAGTCTATTAGATTTTTAGAATACTCATTGTTTAACAACTTATTTTTAAACAATTTATCAATTTAAAGAGTGAATTATCTTGTTCCATTAGTATCGTTTGTTTACATTTGATGCTATCTAAATTCTTTACTATAGTCCACAACGTCGCTCCTCGGCATGAACTGGGAGACTGAATTTGTAATAAGAATTACATACCCAATTTACCACATTAGGCGTCCAATTACGAAAAGTGCTTTCTCAAAAGATGGTTAACTAATATAACAAAACCCTCCTCCAAATTTTGTGTTTCGAAGAGGCTGACCGTTGATTCTTAGATTTTATCATGTTACTGCCCCAAAACAACATTGATACCTATTTCAGCCTCTTCGAGATTGAATTTTATTTAATTATTAAATGACAATAATAATAATAATAATAATAATAATAATAATAATAATAATAATAATAAGAATAGGCCTCCGGTATGTTCTGCCAGTCGTAAAAGGCGACGAAAAGAACAAACCACTAATAGGGCTAACCCCGCTTTTAGTGTGATTAGTTGGTTCAGGACAGAACTAAAGAAGCCTCGGACAAGCGCCGTCATGGTCGGGGACGACGCTTGAACCCTATGCCCGCCCACAATGGTAACGACACTGCTAGCCAACTGGAAAATGATTTAAATCCAAATAGAGGTGTTTTGCAGGATATGCTTCCTGCAACCACCCTAGAAGGAAAACAAAGACAGAGGATGAGATGGTCAGATGAAGTTAATCGACACCTCATGTTCTGTTATTACCAAGCAACAAACCTAGGAACCAACACAACTGGATACAGATCACAAGTATACACAACATTTATTACCAGATACCCAGAATTAAAATTTTTAACAGAACAACGACTAGCTGATCAGATCCGTGTAATAATCAAAAATAACAGGATACCCCAGTCAGAATTAGAAAACATCAAACAAGAAGTACAACAAATACTGGAACAAAATAATGTGCAATCAGAAGAAGAAGAAAATACAGTAATGGACTCAAACATCCCAGAGCAAACAAACAAAGAACAACACGCACCAATTAAACAATCAGAGGAAAACGAAATCTTAAGACAGCCACCAGAACAAGCACAAATAGAACACGAAGTGACACAGATGCTAGATATAGAAGAAAAATTTCAGCTAACATATATAGAATACAAAGACACAAATACAGACATTAGACCATTCTTGCATAGACCACCAAATAACCCACAAGTCGAAACAACAATAAAAACTATCAACACAATCATACACAACAAAATAAATGAAAACACAACTATGGAAGAGTTACAACTACTGGTTTATATAGGAGCACTCACTACACTAAATATACACACTAGACAGAGATCAGAACCAACCAACACACAGAAGAAACCCACAAAACCAGCATGGCAACACAGGCTACAGATCAGAATAGAAAAACTGAGAAAAGACATCGGACAGCTAACACAATTTATAAGAAATGAAATCTCGGAAAAAAAACGAAAAAGGTTAGGTAAAATCTCACAACAAGAAGCGACAGAGCAATTAGACGAAAAGAAGCAGAAATTACAAGCATTAGCCAAACGACTCAGAAGATACAAAAAAAGTGAAAATAGAAGGAAACAAAACCAAACATTCAACACAAACCAAAAGAAATTTTACCAGACAATAGATAACACACACATTAAAATAAACAATCCACCAAACATAACAGACATGGAACACTTCTGGAGCAACATATGGTCAAACCTGGTACAACATAACAGGCATGCACGGTGGATACAAGCAGAAACAGACACATACAAGATGATACCACAAATGCCTGAAGTGATAATTTTGCAACATGAAGTCACCCAAGCAATTAATTCTACTCACAATTGGAAAGCCCCTGGAAATGATAAAATAGCAAATTTCTGGTTAAAGAAGTTCACCTCAACACATTCACATCTAACTAAATTATCTAACAGTTACATTGCAGACCCATACACATTCCCTGACACACTTACACATGGAATAACTTATCTGAAACCTAAAGATCAAGCAGACACAGCGAACCCAGCTAAATATCGCCCCATAACATGCCTATCAACAATATACAAAATATTAACTTCAATCATTAAACAGAAATTAATTACACATACAACACAGAACAAAATTATAAATGAAGAGCAAAAAGGCTGTTGCAAAGGAGCACGAGGATGTAAAGAGCAACTGATAATAGATGCAGAGGTGACATATCAAGCTAAAACTAAACAAAGGTCGCTACACTACGCATACATTGATTACCAAAAAGCTTTTGATAGTGTACCCCACTCATGGTTACTACAAATATTGGAAATATACAAAATAGATCCTAAATTGATACAGTTCCTAAACATAGTAATGAAAAATTGGAAAACCACACTTAATATCCAAACAAATTCAAATAATATCACATCACAGCCAATACAGATTAAGTGTGGAATATACCAAGGAGACTCATTAAGTCCTTTCTGGTTCTGCCTTGCTCTGAACCCACTATCCAACATGCTAAATAATACAAATTATGGATACAATATTACTGGAACATACCCACACAAAATCACACATTTGCTATACATGGATGATCTAAAACTACTGGCAGCAACAAATCAACAACTCAACCAATTACTAAAGATAACAGAAGTATTCAGCAATGATATAAGTATGGCTTTTGGAACAGACAAATGTAAGAAAAATAGCATAGTCAAGGGAAAACACACTAAACAAGAAGATTACATATTGGATAACCACAGCGACTGCATAGAAGCGATGGAAAAAACGGATGCCTATAAATATCTAGGATACAGACAAAAAATAGGAATAGATAATACAAATATTAAAGAAGAACTAAAAGAAAAATATAGACAAAGACTAACAAAAATACTGAAAACAGAATTGACAGCAAGAAACAAGACAAAAGCTATAAATCCTTATGCCATACCAATATTGACCTACTCATTTGGAGTAGTGAAATGGAGTAACACAGACCTAGAAGCACTCAATACACTTACACGATCACAATGCCACAAATATAGAATACATCACATACATTCAGCAACAGAAAGATTCACATTAAGCAGAAAGGAAGGAGGAAGGGGATTTATCGATATAAAAAACCTACATTATGGACAGGTAGACAATTTAAGAAAATTCTTTATAGAACGAGCAGAAACTAGCAAAATACACAAAGCAATCACTCATATAAATACATCGGCTACACCACTACAATTTCATAACCACCTCTACAACCCTTTAGACCACATAACATCAACAGATACGAAGAAAGTAAATTGGAAAAAGAAAACACTTCATGGCAAGCACCCGTATCATCTAACACAGCCACACATCGATCAAGACGCATCCAACACATGGCTAAGAAAAGGCAATATATACAGTGAGACAGAAGGATTCATGATTGCAATACAGGATCAAACAATAAACACCAGGTATTACAGCAAGCATATTATTAAAGATCCCAATACCACAACAGATAAATGCAGACTTTGTAAACAACAAATAGAAACAGTAGATCACATCACAAGCGGATGTACGATACTAGCAAATACAGAATACCCCAGAAGACATGACAATGTCGCAAAAATAATACATCAACAGCTTGCCTTACAACATAAACTTTTAAAACAACAAGTTCCTACATACAAGTATGCACCACAAAATGTACTGGAGAATGATGAATACAAATTATACTGGAACAGAACCATTATAACAGATAAAACAACGCCACATAACAAACCTGACATCATACTCACCAATAAAAAGAAGAAATTAACACAACTAATCGAAATATCCATACCCAATACAACAAATATACAAAAGAAAACAGGAGAAAAAATTGAAAAATACATCCAACTGGCTGAGGAAGTCAAAGACATGTGGCATCAGGATAAAGTTGACATCATACCAATTATAGTATCAACTACAGGAGTCATACCACACAATATCCACCAGTACATCAATGCAATACAGCTACATCCAAACATATATATATGCAACTACAGAAATCCGTTATTATTGATACATGTTCAATTACCCGAAAGTTCCTAAATGCAATATAACACATACCGTACAGTTAATAGGAAGTGACGCTTGATCAAGGTCCGCGTCACTTTCCATTCTCAACCAGACTTAACGTCTGAGAAAGTAAAGAAATAATAATAATAATCTATACTACTACACATAGTCAAATCGTTCTTTAATATTGCTAGCAAAACCCTTGAAAAGTTATTGACCGATTTTCTAAATGTATTTGGTATATAAATACATATACATTGCATAAAGGGGAAAGGTTGTTATCAAAATTCTCGAAAAGTTCTTGACTGATATACTTCAAATTTTTACATGATACTCCAGTGAACGTTCATACATACATATGCTACACATTTTTTCGAAACTATTAAACGTTGTTACTTCAAATACCGAAACCTTCTTGCCTTATTTAGTTCAGATTTTTACACAAGCATCATTGCGAATGACGCGATACGTAACATAGATTATTTATCAAACAGTCGCCACCCTATTCCACCCTATTCTATTACACAGGAATTATTCTTGATGAGGAGCAACAAAAGGTGATGTATGGAATCACAGTAAAAGTTGTGGAAGTTGAATTTAGTTATCACACAATGCTCAAATAATAAATGGAGTCCAATACTATCATTTTAGAATCTCGTGAAAGCATAGGACACTGTTCTCTTCACTGAGCAAACACAGTTTCCATAGTCACTGACACTTACACGTTATAAGTTGCTTGGTTTGATCATTTTCTCTCCATTATATCAGATGGTATCGTATATAGGAGTTTTTCTGAATTTAAAAAGAGTGGTTCAAATGGTTCAAATGGCTCTGAGCACTATGGGACTTAACATCTGTGGTCATCAGTCCCCTAGAACTACTTAAACCTAACTAACCTAAGGACATCACACACATTCATACCCGAGGCAGGATTCGAACCTGCGACTCTAGCGGTCACGCGGTTCCAGACTGAAGCTCCTAGAACCGCACGGCCACATCGGCCGGCTTAAAAAGAGTGTTTTAGCTAAGAAGGAAATGAATCGAAGGTCTGTTATTGGTATGGAATTCTTGCTCTGGTGTCCATGTATATTCACTTTTGTGAATATAGATCGTTTCAAATATAGATCGTTTCAAATGCTATAAAATGTAAACTGTCGACATAATAACGATTTAATGCCATGCAACTGTGTCTGTAATAGGCTTCGAACAGAACTGTAAGTTTTAAACGAAAAATCCGAAGTTGAAAAGCTAATTTTTGGCATGCTCCTATTAGTGTGTAGTGGAATTCCTCCTAATGGTTCCGGTCCTTTCGATGTATCCCGTTACTCATTTCTATACAAGATCTCATATCTTTAGTTTTCGTACCTATCCTACTGTTTACATCAACTTTGTGTCAGTTACCTGTGTTTTATAAATAGCCGAAAGTTTACTTTACGTATTTTATTGATATGGCCGTTTCGGCCAAAATAGGCTATCTTCAGTCACTGCCCGTAGTCAAAACAGAGTTCAATTCGGTTTTGACGACATACATCAGGTGTTGTTAGTGGGAAATATCACATTCTGAGTTCAACTAGATTTTGTCGACGCACAACAATTGATATTAATGACAAATTTCCCACCATACGTACTTTAGATCTGAAGATGGCCCAGTTAGGTTAGAACCAGAGTCGATAATGGGGAAAAACGCGATACTCCTCCACCACTAACTGAATTGTAGAGATGAAAATAGGGTCCGCAGCTCGTGGTCGTGCGGTAGCGTTCTCGCTTCCCACGCCCGGATTCCCGGGGTCGATTCCCGACGGGGTCGGGGATTTTCTCTGCCTCGTGATGACTGGGTGTTGTGTGCTGTCCTTAGGTTAGTTAGGTTCTAGGGGACTGATGACCATAACTGTTGTCCCATAGTGCTCAGAGCCATTTGAACCATTTTTAGATGAAAATTTCTTCCGAAGGAAAGATATGCTGAGTGGATCGTTGCTGTACTATTATACGCCAAGGACTCAGCTTCAGAGGTGGGTAAGGACAATAATGTAGAGTAATCCTGGTCTGTGTCTTGGCATTAGCACAACTATAACGAATGACAATATAAAAAAAGGAAACAGTAACAGATAGAGGTGAGATTAAAAACAGTATTGTGCCTCATTCTTTTCCATTCTCAGAACAACGAACAGTCGATGACTTTTGTAAAATGGGCATGTTTTGGCCACAAGAATAAGGATAGCACTATATGTGAATAGTCCACTACAGTTCGTTTGGTGTGCGTGTGTGTGTGTGTGTGTGTGTGTGTGTGTGTGTGTGTGTGTGTGTGTGTGCGAGTCAGATTCAGCAGTTCACAACAGGACGCACGTATCTGCCTCTGAGCACTCTTACAGTAACTGATAAGGGGATATCAAAGTCCCAGGAAGTGTATCAGCACTTTCAGATTGCGATACCGATATGATAAGGGTCTCATAGTCGACAAGTGACACGGCACAGTTTAAAGCCACGCCTTTACGTCACATTTCCGTAAATGATAGTGCAGTCTTGCTTACAATACGAAACTGTAATGCCTGTGTTGTCGAAAACTACGATGCAATGTTCCTTCGGACATCCATGCATGTCCAAAGGAACATTACTTTCGACTTCTTCGTAACACATGCACTGCAATTCCATATTTATCGGCCGATATCGGACCTGCTACTTAAAATGTCCCTCCTGTATGAGGGTAACATTAATGGGGTTTACGAGTACAGGTAATGAACGACGACGTAAGTACGTTTGGGTCTGACCGTAGTCGTGATCGGACAACAGCTCGTGTAAATCTACGAATCCGTGTTCGAATGCCGGTCTGGTGCAAATTTTCATTGTCGTTATTCCATCATATAGCTGGAGGTGCTTCATATTCGCAACTGCCAATACATTTCATGTCTTGCTCACAATAGTTTACTATAGTCTTGAGCAACAATATCACTTGACATGAGTTCCTTATTCTACGCTAATTGAGCTAATACAAACCTCTACACCGAGCGAGGTGGCGCAGTGGTTAGCACACTGGACTCGCATTCGGGAGGACGACGGTTCAATCCCGTCTCCGGCCATCCTGATTTAGGTTTTCCGTGATTTCCCTAAATCGTTTCAGGCAAATGCCGGGATGGTTCCTTTGAAAGGGCACGGCCGATTTCCTTCCCAATCCTTCCCTAACCCGAGCTTGCGCTCCGTCTCTAATGACCTCGTTGTCGACGGGACGTTAACCACTAACCACCACCACCACAAACCTCTACGCAGGTCATTATTTTCATCAAGGCAGCGGCAACAGGAACCGTTACGAAATTGTCACGAATGAAAAACAGCCCATAGTTGCACTAAATTATGTTTATTGTAAACAGTATAACAGAGGTAGTGGCGGAGGACGTACTGTGCCATATGTAATTTTACTCATGTTCTAAACAGGATTATGTCTGTTGAAGGTATTTTATTGGTCTTGATGCAGCCGCTGGGCTAAGACCTTTTTCATTTATTAGTGTGTATGACTTCTGAAGAAGGATACATTATTATAGCAGAAACCATGCTAAAGGTTTAAAATAAACATAATTTAGTGCAACTGTGGGCTGTTTTTCATTTGTGAATCTACGAAGGTCACCTTCCTCTGCAAACAGCGTCTTCGACCTGTAATCTAACCATCCAGGGTCCCTGATTCGATCCCCATTGCTGATTAAATTTTGAAAAGAAGAAAAAGTATCATAAGCAATGGCGACCCAGGAATTTCAGTATAGGTAGTTGTCAAAGAGCGGTCTCTATCCCTTGGGGTGGGAGACTGCCCCTAACTGCAGAAGGATTAGCAATGATCAACGGTATAAAGATGCAGAAACCAATAGAAATCTCTGCTTTAGGGACTCATGAACCGTATCCACAGGATATCTGTCCTGTAAATAAAACAGTGTCATCATGAGCTCTGCATTGATGAAAGATTCAGGATTATTATCCGATTCGGATCTCCTGGAATAAGAAAGCTAAGCAGTGGAAAAAGAAACGGTTATAGGAAGGACTGATGCAGCTTACGGAGACGTACAATGAAATTAAAAGGAAATGCGTCAACACTAAGAGTGCAAAGGGAATTTCACTATTAAATGCAGAAGAGAGAGTGGATAGTTGAAATGAGTACACTGAAAGCTTCTACACGTCGATAGGAACTGATGACGTGATAAAAGGAGATATGAGAATCGTTAGTGGAGCACAAGAGGAGCCATTGTTTGAGTCACAATTCAACAGAGCTTGCGGAGATCTACGACTATGACGGAATGCGCAGATAACATTCCTTCGGAATTTCTAAAATCATTGGGAGGAGCGGCATCCAAATGACTATTGAAGTAGCTTTGTGGAATCTATGAGTCCGGTGACTAATAGAATTTCAAAAATATGTTACACCGTGCACACAATCCCGAACATAGCAAGTGCAGGTAAGTACGAGAAATATCACACAATCATCTTAACATCTGAAGCATCCAAGTTGCAGACAAGAATTAGGTACAGAAGAACGAGAAAGAAAATGAGGGTATGGTCTGTTAGGTGACAGTCAATTTGTATGAAAAACGACAGAGGTACCAGAGAGCCACTTCGGGTATTGCCCATGATAATGAAAGAATTACTTAAGAACTGTCGAGACACATTCTTAGAATTTGCCAATCTACAAAAAACGTTAGACAATATAAGGTGGTGCAAGATTTTCGATATTCTCATGAAAATAGGTGTAACCTGTAGGGAAAGGCTAAGATGAAGGGTGAACAATAAGACTGGAAGACCAAGGACGAAGTACTCGGACTTGAAAGAGTATGAGACAGGGATGTAATGTTTCCCCTCCACTGCTCAGACTATAAATCGAAGAGACAATTAAGCAAACTTAAAAAACGAGTTTTGAAGTGAGCATAAAATTCAGCTTGAAAGAACATCGATGATAAGATTCGCTGGTAACATTACTATCTTCATTGAAAGGGAACAAGATAAGTCGGACATACTGAATGCAACGAACATTCCAATGAGCACACGCTGTGGATTGACAGTGGAGTAGGAACAATGACATTAACGTCCAAGTTGGTGACCACTAAGTAAACGAAATTACGAAACTATGCTCCCTACTGAGCAAAAGATACGTAATGAACGAAACATGGAGAACATTAGATAACACAGTGGCAAAGGAAAAGAGGAAATTTCTGGCCCAAAGAAGTGTACTAGTATCTAAAATTGTCGTTAATTTGAGGAAGAAATATATTACAATGTATATCTGGAGCCCAGGATTGTATGGGGAGAATTATGGATTAGGTGAAGAGGTGAACCGAAACGTTTATGGTGTAGTACTATAGAACAATGCTAAAATTCTGTCGACTGATAAAATAAGAAATGCGAATATTCTCCACGGTTTCGCAGAGGAGAGGACCGTATAGAAAACACTGGCAGAAAGAAGGGTTACATTGCTACGACATGTATAAAGACCTCGGGGAATAAATGCCATGGTACTAGAGGAAGATGTAGATGGTAAAATACTTAAGTATAGTTGGACTACATCCAACAGGTAACTGAAGTTGTAGAGTGAAAGTGCTGCTCTGACACGAAGAGGTGGGTACAAAAGAGGAAGTAGTGGTGGGTTCCAATAAATCAGTCAGACAACTGATGGACCAAGTTCTTTACCTTGGGTGGAAATCTTGTCTGATAATATTCGGTGATTACACAGGAGTAATAGCAAGAAGTGAATAAGAATACACTGAGGTTACGGAAGTCGTGGGACACATCATTATATGGTGTCAGATCTCCTTTTGTCTGGCGTAGTGAATCAACTCAACAAGTCGTTGCAAGACCCCTGCTGAAATTATTAGCAACGCTGCCTCTGAAACCGTCCATGATGGCGAAAGTATTGCTACCGCAGGAGTTTGTGAACGAACTGACCTCTCGATTAGGCTCCCTAACTGACCTAGAGGGGATCAGATCAATAGCTCGAACTGCCCACAATGTTCTTCAAACCTATCACGAACAATTGTGGCCCGGTGACATGGCTCATTGTCACCCATAAATATTCCACTGACGTTCTGGACCACGAAGTCCATGAATGGCTGAAAATGGCCTCCTAGTAGTCATGCGTCCAGACTACACAGTCCATCTCATGTTAACACAGCTCTCACGGTTATGGAGCCACCACTAACCTGCACAGTATCTTATTGACAACTTGGGTCGATGGGTTTATGCGCTCTTTGCCACACGCTAAACCAACATCAGCTCTTACCAACTGCAATCGAGAGTCAGCTGACCAGACCACTGTTTTCCGGTCGTCTAGGGTTCCAACCCATATGGTCACGATGGATGTCGCACTGTTAGCAAAGGCACTCGCGTCTGTCCTCTGCTGACGCTATATTTCACCACTCTATTCTAACATCTACGTTCGTCGTCCGTTCAACACTGATTTTTGGGTTGTTTCAAGCAGTGTTGCTTGTCTGTTAGCACTGACAATTCTGTGCAAACGCCGCTGCTCTCGGTCAAGTGAAGGCTATCGACCGCTGCGCTGTCGGTGATAAGACGTAATGCCTGAAATTTGGTACTCTCGGCATACTCTTGACACTTTGGATTTCGGAATATTGAATTCCCTCTCATTTCTGAAATGGAATGTCCCATACATCTAGCTCTAACCACCATTCCGCTTTCAAAGTCTGTTAATTCCCGTCGTGCGCCATTAATGACGTCATAAATCACGTGTACAAACGACAGCACTGCCAATGGACTGCGCTTTTATATGTTGTGTACGCGATACTACTGTCTTCTGTATATGTGCATATCGCCATCTCGTGACTTTTTTCGCCTCAGTGTAGATTGGCTGTTAAAAGAAATTGAACGGGGGCCAGCTGACTGATGTCGTATGTATAAAAACACTGAGAAAACAGACAGTGATTTGTTATGTACTTGAACACTCTACACGGCTAACTGCTACTCTCAAAGAAGAGAGAGACGAAATTGTGTTAGCCTGGCAGAGGATTAGATAAAGAAGGAAGGTGCAAGAATGTAGAGATTTCAGACAGCAGGAGAGCTTTTCGTTTAGAATGAAACAGCTATCAACGTCCCAAAATACAAGCTTTGAGACCATATAAATATTCATAGATTGTTGTATTTTGAATACAATAAGGATGCGAAAGATAAACTATGGGAAAGGCAGACAAGACGCGATTGTAAGTTATTAAAATACGGTGTTACAGTAAACTGCTGACGACCAGTTAAAATGGTGAAGTGTAGAATCAAGAATTGCTGCAACAAGTCAACGAGCCATAATATGCAATGAAGGGCAGACAGAATGGTTAGGCAGAGATAAACATAAAAGTTGTTGCTGGAAGCTTTAACTGAAAGGATGATGTGAGTCAAGAATCGTAGGAGTAGACCTAAATATAAGTATATTAAGTGTATGAAGCAAATAATAATTGCCTTTTGATGCAGAAGTGATGCTGAAATGAAGATGATAGCTGGAGAGAGACAGGACTGGTAAACTACATCATATCAGCCTTATGTTTCATTACCGGAACATTAACAGCTATTTTGTGAGTGTTAAAAAATTGAAGCGCTTATCTCGAAACGCTACTACTCTGTAAGGAATAGAAGTTTTCATGTAACAGAAATTTTAATTGTCTACTTAATGTTCGTTCCAAAAAGCTATTTTTGGGGCAAGAATTTATGATCTAAATACGAACATAAAGGACAGAGAATCCTGAGTCTTTGTAAGTAGATTCACGAGTTAAGTCACTTTACAGCGCAATCAATAAATTTTCTATATACTGTCGTTTTCTATATAGTGTCTGTTTATTGTAAAAAAAAAAGAAACAAATACTACTTACACCTCAAGTAGTGTTTAAATTTCCGTGCTTAGGAAAAAATATTTACATTGGGCTGAAAATATCGAAGTAAATACTATTATTTAATACATCTTTGGAAAAAAATCACTTTTTGTCGTTGCGATAATAACTGGCTTTGTGCAATTTTGTCATATGATGATATGGTTGGAGAAAGTGGCTGTTATTTGAAGACAAATATTGATGGTGTTGGGACAGCAACTGGCATTTTAATTGTAAGTTACACTTCATAGTTTCTTAGGCACAAACTCAGAATTTTTTTGGCTTTTTTGTTTACCGGCTACTATATGTCATCATCAGCACAAGTGATGGCTAAATGGAGCCACTACCTGTTAAAAACATAAAGCACGTTCTGAGATTGTGTCCAAAGAAGTGTTAAATGTGCTGTTTCCAGAAACGTTTATGACTCTGGAGGATGGAGGAATATCGTGGATGTTTATCCCCCGCCCTCCTCAGAAATACAACACACAAACACTGAAACACAGCAAAAAGTGATTACAGTGTGAGAAAAGGAGTGTTTACGACCCCAGAAACGAGTGATACATCGTCAGTGAGGGGAAAAAATCGTAGGTTGCAGCGAGTAAATACTTGATAATGAGATAGAACTTACAGGAACGATCACCTTCAGTTATCAGCTGGGGGACGGTGTCTGATGTATCACGCTGTCAGCTAGATAATCCTCAGACATTCTGTCGGATGACACGTTGAGCCTCATTCAATATTCCACCAGAAAGCTTAACAGCTGGGCAACCATTCAAATGTTTCATCTTCCCTGGTTTGGGTGTGAGCGGGAGATTTCGCTTCTAATATACAAGGAGTGCCTGCTTCACGTAAGTGTGTGCACGTAAGTGCGTGCACTAAATCGTGCAGTCATTGTCCTATTATTCACCACATCATTGAGAGAAACGTGGTGGGATGCCGTGTCTTGCAAGAATGTTGTATGCTCTCAAAAACCAGCACCTTTTTTTGTCCCTTTCTGGATAAACATGTCCAAGACGTTCCTTCACGTATGACAGTTTTGGGCCTTCCATATCTTAGAATGTGGTATGTGTTCCTTGATCTTGTCTGTTCTTTTTGGTTCATGTCTACTTGGTTCATGATGGCGAGTGAAGCAAAGAAGAAAATCTTTAATATGGCTTTAGTCACTTTGTCTGGGCACGGCCGTAGGGATGCGACGGTGGTTCTGGTCGGTCTATACGCAGTGGTGGGAAATTGTGTGAAGTTGCATGGCTGTTAATAGTCCTAATTTTTATCTCCCAGCCTAAATACAAGTCAGGCTCCAACTCAAAAAAACAATATCGATATCGACACAGCACAGTCACCCAACCGTACAACTGTGAGAGTCAAGTCGGCGCTTTCGGGACGTGGAGGTGCGTTAGCCTCTGTGAGAGTGGAATGCCAGCCATACTGGATGGGCCTTTAGGTGGTTTTACACATCCCACTAGATGACTATTGCTCTTGTACCCACGTTCTGCCTGAGATACATGGCTGCACAAATATTTAGAAATCTTTCGCAAAGTTGCACATTGAATTTACTCTAGACATATACAAATGGAGTGCAATGATTCTCCCCCCCACCCCCCCCCCCCACCCCCTCCTACCATCCATGGGGAGTGAATAGGAGACTAATGACCTTAGTTGTTTACTCTCCTTAAACACAACCACCAACTGCAGCAGCAACAGCAAGAGATCACAACCGTTGACGTACACCACCGCCTGCGATAACAGGCGCACAGCGTCCACGGGGCTCATCAAAGGCACATCGGAACATCAGGCTGCTACTGACATCGCCTGAACTGAGTGTCGAAACCTGCCATTCCTCATGGACTCGGATGCGTATCCGATTACTATTTCTAAGATCGTTGCTATTGTCATGACCAACTGTCATTGGACACTTTGACAGTCTGCTTAAATTGTCTTGCTCTATTTTTGGGCCCTGGTGGCGCAGGCAATGTACAACACTTGTAAGTTTTCGTCAGTGTCAGCGTCGAATAACTCAGTAATTTGTAACATACCCTTTTATTTATCCGCTCGTTCGGGATCTGAATAGCAGCCCAAAATTAGATAATTAATTCATGTGACCGTGTACCTAATGGGCTGGCAATCGGATTGGACTGCTCAGGGGATGTTACATTCCGTATTGTCCTTCGCAAATACTGTAATAAGTACTGTTTGGTGGTAAGAAGGACACAACACAGTTTCACAAACAAGATCTATATTCTTAGCAAAAGCACAAAATATGGAGACAGCCACTGCCTTCGTCAATACACTGTAAATGACGGCTAATCTCAGCACAGGTTTCTCTAGTTACTCTTAATCGTCACACGCAACATCCAATCACTGTAATCCAAGTAATGCCGGCGCGGTAGACGCGGAAGTTCAATAGCGGCACTTAATATCACTGAAATCACTCTGTAATTAAGCTTTCTCACTTTCCCGTATAATACTAACACAAAGGGGTTAAACCGCGGCGATGGCCACTCCCTTTGTCGATAATTTACATTAATTCAACTGCTGGCTTCTGCACAGCTCTGCCCGCCTCGCGGGAACCTACCACACCCTTACTTCAGCACATCTCAACTCTAACTAACTGCTCTCCGCCCAGTTCTTCCCGCCTCGCGGGAATCTACCCAAGCAGTACTCGGCACTCCGGTGAACCCCCTTTCGCGCTCGCAACCTGACACACACTAATCGATAGTTACCCTGTCAACCTGTGTGAGTGCAAACTTAATAGTAAGGGCCTGCGGACCCCTTACATCCCCGCCCTCAAAAACTTCTTTTGAACCGCAGGTGAAAAAGAATCGGCAAGGGATTTAAAAACATAGTTACATTGAACAAAACATGCAATACAAATAATTAATGAATTTACAATTTGTCAAAATAATCCTGGACTCCGGTAGTGGGCTGCCTCCACAACAATTTCTACAAAAGGTTATTACATCACATAAATGGCATTGTCCAAATTTACAATTTTTCATTTCAACCAGCAATAGTCCTCTCTAATCCAATATCAAAATGAAAACACACAACATATACACTCAAAAATTATTATCTAAATACAGAATATATGAACACTACACTACCATTTAGCTATTACAGTTTTTATATTCATTCTGAGATAGTCTTTGACATGAAATATGCAACTCTAACTGTAATACATCACAAAATCCAATGTAAATAAAAACTTCCCTCTTTCAAAAGTCCATTTTACAGCTAAATGTCCTAACCATGTCTTAGCAGGTTTACTCGGGTCTTTTTAGCCCTCACTCTTGGCCGGACCTCACCTGGAGTGTCCTTCGGTTTTTCGATTCCTCCGCCTCTTCCTCGGAAATCAGACGAATGATTAATATGAATCCTTGGGTCATTATATCCTTCTCTGTTTCGATCATTAGCTTGCTTGTATTTCTGTGATCTAATAGACTCCAATTGGTCCAGTATCTTCATTAAGGCCTCTCTACCTTTAATTAGGCTCCTGGATACGGTTCCTTGCCTTTTCTGATTCAATCTTCTTTTTATCGCAGATACCATGACGTTATCACTCAGGGGTTGTTCCAAGGTCTCGTTCAATTCCCACAAGTGTTCGGCAAACTCTCTCAACGTTCCCCTCCATGTACTAAGTGATTTGCGATGGAGTAGGTCTTCAATTGCTGCACATTGATCACTTGTGGACCAGTATTTCTTCAAGAATTCCTCTTCAAACTGGTCATAACTAGTAGTTCCTTCCTTCTTCCGGACCCCCCAAGTGAATGCCTCACCTTCCATTCTATCTATTGCAAATTGAATCTTGTCTGAGTCCTTAAGATGTGCTGGGAAAACTCCTTTTAGCCATTTCATAAATATCATTGGGTGCAACCCTCCTTTCGGTCTAAATTTCTGCCCTGTATTACTTTGGATGCACCGATTATCCCTGCTCATTAGTGTAACGACCTTACCTTCCCCAACGGCTAAGGCGGCATTGCTAATTCGTCTATCAATTTCTTCTGTTTTGCTTTCCAATTGCTGCACTCCCTGGTGTAACTGCTTGACCTCCATTTCAACCCTCTTGTTATCCTCTTCTCGTTGCACGGCTATAGCATTTCTCAGATTGACAGCTAGTTGGTTTTACCTATCTCCTATCCCCTTAACCGCCTCGTTGCATTGTTTTTGCATCTGCATCACCTCGGCGATTCGATGATTGCAATTTGTTTCCACTTCGTTGATTCTTTCTCCCAACTCGACTTTCGTTTCTTCAATATCGTCTTCTATCTTTTTTGTTAATTTTCCTTCCACCTTCTCCACATCTCCCTGGACTTGGTCTATACTCTTCTGCAGCTTATTCTCTCTCTCGTTGATATCCATCTTCCACTGTTCTTGTAGCTCCTGTATTTCCTTTTTCAGATTACATTCCATCTTCATCTGTGATGTTTTGATCTCTTGTGCTATAGTCTCTTGCAAATCTTCCTTTAATGATTTGCGAAATATTTCTTCCCTTTCTCTTGTTTCTTGTGAATTCTTTTCTAACGATGCGTTAGTTTCTTGTAAACGCTTTTCTAACGATTCTCTTGTTTCTTGTGAACTCTTCTTTATCAAGTCTACCAACATTGACCACCTATCAGCGTCCTCTGAAACTGGCCTGGCTCTCGTCGCTTGTCCCGGTGTTTCAGGGTAGTTAGTTGAATGTGCTGATGGGCTTCCTAATGACAGTCCACAATCACTGATTCCTGAATCATCTCTGTCTTCCTGTCCTATCCCTTTCCTTTCAACTACTGCCTCACAGACCTGCTTATCTTCAGAAGACATTTTTGGTTTATATTTAATGCCCAGGCAAGTATTACAAAAAAATAACCTCCAATAACCCAAAACACTCCTAATTATCATGAAACTAATCAAACAGTACCTGCAATTCTTTCAGTTAACTCCCAAAATGATACTACATACATGAGTACCGAACATCACAACTCTCAAAAACCTAATAACTTCCAATAACAATTTCCACATATACAATTTATGTAAAAATGTTTCAAACAAGATAATCATAACACTCACAAAATCTATAAATGCAAATTCATCAAAACAATTATCATTTATCCAGTGCAGTGTGCATAAATAAGCATGCTAGACTTCCGAGTATGTTTCGCAACTTTTCTGAATTTACTGCCATTGAGCACTTTTCCTAATGTAAATACCAGTTAAAAACTGTTTATTTATCGCAAATACTGCACACTGCAATTTACTGTTATGTTAACCCGTCGTCTTCACTCACCAACCGACGTTACCGTGAGTCGCGATGTTTTGACGTTTGAGATGGGCGTGGCTGTGCCGCCGCTGGAGCTCGCGTGAAGTTGAAGATCAGCTGCAAGGCGACGTAGTTCCCCGTCGGCCGCTCCGTGGCGCTGTAGTCGGCGTAGTTCGTAGTTCGGCCGCTAGATGCCGGAACTGCGCTCGTTGTCTCGAAGTTGCGTCGCTCCGTGGCGCTGTAGGCGGGCGTAGTTTGTAGTTCGGCCGCTAGATGTCGGGACTGCGCTCGGTATCTCGGAGTCGCGTCGCTCGCCATGGTGTCGTCTGAAATCACCTCGCAGACCGAAGCTCTTTGGTGCAACTGCTACGTGGCTCTGCGTGACGTCACTCACTAATTGCGTCGCCACAATACCTTGTCGTCAGCATAACAGTTTTCGGGTCCACACTAAACCGTCCGATTTTCACCGTTCAAAAAATAATTTCCGTCAACATGTTATCACTAAACACCTTTCTAACAACTTTTGTGACGAAATCTTGGCTCGTCTCACTATTTTACTGTTCACACGTGTCTCCCTTTAGTGTCCACTTTTCACAGTTTTTCGCGCGGATTTTCGCATTTGCACTTTACAACACAGTTTATTGATGCTATTGTTCTATTTAATATAGCAAGAAAAACAGTTTAGTCACAATCGTAAGATATTATTACTTCGTATTGTTCAAAAAATGCACTGTTCCTTGTCGCGATTTTAACGTTCATGCACTGTCCCGATTCCACATCGAAAAATTAGTACGACTCGTCCGAAAATTGCACTTGTCCTTTCACGGTAAGCCAAGGGTGTAACATACCCTTTATTTATCCGCTCGTTCGGGATCTGAATAGCAGCCCAAAATTAGATAATTGATTAATGTGACCGTGTACCTAATGGGCTGGCAATCGGATTGGACTGCTCAGGGGATGTTACATTCCGTATTGTCCTTCGCAAATACTGTAATAAGTACTGTTTGTTGGTAAGAAGGACACAACACAGTTTCACAAACAAGATCTATATTCTTAGCAAAAGCACAAAATAAGGAGACAGCCACTGCCTTCGTCAATACACTGTTAATGACGGCTAATCTCAGCACAGGTTTCTTTAGTTATTCTTAATCGTCACACGCAACATCCAATCACTGTAATCCAAGTAATGCCGACGCGGTAGACGCGGAAGTTCAATAGCGGCACTTAATATCACTGAAATCACTCTGTAATTAAACTTTCTCACTTTCCCGTATAATATTAACACAAAGGGGTTAAACCGCGGCGATGGCCACTCCCTTTGTCGATAATTTGCATTAATACAACTGCTGGCTTCTGCACAGCTCTGCCCGCCTCGCGGGAACCTACCACACCCTGACTTCAGCACATCTCAACTCTAACTCTCCGCACAACTTTTCCCGCCTCGCGGGAATCTACCCGAGCAGCACTCGGCACTCCGGTGAATCCCCTCTAGCTCTCGCGCCCTGTACACACTACTCGATAGTTGCCCTGTCGACCTGTGGTGCAAAATATTTTTGTTTTAATAAAAATCGACAGGGACCAAAACTGGATAGAGAAGTTTTCATTGGTCTGAAATGAGATGTCAAAGCCGAATAGTGCTTAATGAATGAATTTAATTGCCTTCGTGTGAGAAGAGTATATTCGGCACGTTCTTGAAACACAGTTTAGGTTATTTTTGAAGAAAGCGGCCGACTAAGCCGTATCATCAGGTAAAAAGACAGATGCGTTAAGACGTTTGGGAATTTCGAGGAGATAAAAATTTTCAATGAACGTAATACATAGCCACCTTTCGTAGGAGAATAAAATTTCTCATGCTGAAATCAGATTCGTTGACTTACAAAAACAGTGACGTACCCATAAGACATGGTCCGACACCATATAACATCACGCACATACACACTGTCGGCACATATGTAAGTAGTTAGAGTTGGAATTCTCTGTCACTGGTAGAATGGGATGACCACCAGAGTGCATTAGTGTTGTCCATGTTTAGCGTTGTTACCAGGCGTGGTAGAGGTGAGAACAACGCCAGATGTTGACTATTCGTTGTAAATGATAAGCAAATAACGTGTACTAGTTTGGAACAGTGATTCCAGCATCTGACCGAGATTGAAAAGGGTCTCACTGTGTGACTCGACAGTGTTGCACTGCCCAGGAAGCTGAGAGCGGCCACACCCGGTGTCAAGTTCAAGCAGGCGACGTCTGATCAGTGCAGGGAAGGTTCACCGTATTGTGCATCAAGCGTATCGTAACCGCTTCACACCTGAGCCTATCATCCGCGAACAAGTACTTGAGTCCCTGCAACATTCTTTGTCCCCGCAACAATGATTGGAGCCTCGCTGCAGCTGAATTAGGTAATTACCATCTCATGTGTGGACTGCGTTTAACGCCACAACACAAACGGCTCCGTATGGGAAGAATGGACTGCTCGTGAAAGCTGTGGAATTGTGTTCAGCGATGAATCCCAGTCCTGCATTACCCCATATGAACATAGCGATTATGGCGGCGATCTGGTACAATGTTTTGGAAAGGCACAGCGGTGTTACTCCTGGAATCATGGTGTGTGGAGCCATAGAGTATGACTTCAGTTCACGGCTAGTAATGATTGAGGGAATTCTGACGGTACAACGGTACGTCACGGACGCCCTGCCTCCTCACGTGTTACTTCTCATCCGACAGTATCATGGTGCTATTTTTAAAGAGAACTTTGCTAGCTGACACGTGACACGTCTCTATCTGTCTGCATAATGCTGAGGTACTCCCATGGCCAGCAACACCCTCAGGCCTGTGCTATATAGAACATGTGAACTGGGACCTGAACCCCGTCCCAGGATATCAAGGACAAGTTACAACAGTTGTGGGCCAGCTTCTTCAGTAGAGGATTCAAGTAATTTATGACATCCTTCCCAACACGATCTGTGCATCCATTGAGGTCATAGAGGGTGAAACGCCATACTGATAAGTGGACTGGTACTGTCAAGTTCTTTGTAAATTTGACGCGATTTTGTAATCAATGAAATAGCGTAACATACGCTCTCAGCCAATGAAGTTTCATTTCGTTTCCTGCTCCTCTTCTAAGCTCTTAGAATTATTTTTTTTTTTTACCAGACTGTTTAATTTGCACGCGAATATTCCTTTTCAAATTTTTCACATGTGCATCGGTTCAGTCAATAAACATTAAAAATATTTGGTTATACGAACGACCTTCGGAAACTACCTGTGGCCCTAAAGGGCATCCGTAATCAGATATCAGTAAAGGCATGTGCAAGGGGCTCTAGTCGCAAGGTATGATGTTGTTATGTTTCCTTACAGTGTGCGTGTGTGTTCGTTGATTGCATTGCGACTTGCTTGTCAGTTAGTGCACGACAGTCCATGCAGTTGGTCGTGAGTGGACTGTGGGATTTACCAATGAAGAAAAGCCGACACGTTCATGGTGTGTGACGAGTCTAGGAAGAATGCAAAAAATGGCTCTGATCACTATGGGACTCAACTTCTAAGGTCATCAGTCCCCTAGAACTTAGAACTACTTAACCCTAACTAATCTAAGGACGTCACACACATCCATGCCCGAGGCAGGATTCGAACCTGCGACCGTAGCGGTCGCGCGGTTCCAGACTGTAGCGCCTAGAACCGCTCGGCCACCCCACCCGACTAGGAAGAATGCAGTTCGTTCCTGTACTGTATGCGGCAATACATCCCAACAGACGTCATCCATCTGGGTAATTATTTGTCAGGCTCTTGAACCAGTTACATGAAAGTAAGAGGAGGAAACAAGTGACGAGAGAAAAACTAATATTCTTGCTGCAGACGATCCGCACCTTATCGCACGAGGAAGAGGCATGTCATGCAAGTGTCCCAATCATTATCCATCCACATTGGTTCTACCCCTATTACATGTCTCTCCATCATGAGCTCCGTGGAGACGATTATCACAATCGTGCTAACTTCCGTACATGGGCATTAAGACAAGATACTTTAGACGCATCACGTCTCTTGTTTACTAATGAAGCAACATTTATCAATCATGGACGTGTAAACATGCATTTTTTACTATTCCCGCTGGCTTCAGCAGGTGGAACGTCAGCGTCGATGGAGCGTAAGCGTGTGGTGGTGGACAGAGAACCATTAGCACATAGGTCAGTTTTTAGTAATACGACTCCTTATTACCAATCGATTCTGTGCAAAATGCGCACAAATGTTACTTTTTATTTCTGCAATATTTAAGGTGCTACTTTTAGGTGATTCACCCTGTATAAGGGGCAGTCAAATGGAAACGAGACGGGAAAAAATAAATAAACTGTTTATTATTCAACAGCAATCGCCGTAACTGTCAGTACATTTATCTCACTGAGACCCTCATGGAAAAATGTTTTCGGTAGTCCACGGAACTACGATTATACCCAGTTGTGTATCTCTCATCCGAAGCAGACGGACAGCCACGCATTTCTTTCTTCAGGGTCCAAAAATTTTGAAATCGCTGGAAGGTATGGAGAACGTTTAGGGATTTCCAGCGAAACAGCTTTGGCAACATGTGAGCGGGCATTCTCCTGCAAACAGAATGATACCGTCCGTCAACATTCCTGGGAGTTTGGACTTGATAGTTTCCTTCCATTGACTGCATAGTGTCCACGAACTGCTATCCGTTAATTGTTGAGCAGTTTTTCAGAAAGTCAATGACCAGCGGGCTGTCGCAGTCAAAAGAGAAAGGGCATCATGACTTTTCGGACCTGGCATGACTGTTGTTTCGACTACACCGCAGAAGCTTCGTTGGAAAGTCCTTACATATACTACATACAGTGCCGTTCTCAGCCCATGTGATTTCCGTATTTTTGGAGTCCTGAATGAAGACATTCGTGGATGTCGACTCACTTCGGACGAAAAAGTGCACACCCGGGGACAATCACGATTCTATAGGTAACAGTAAACATTTTTCCATCCAGACACTGGCTGTTAATAGACAGTTTCCTTGCCTTTTTTCCATCTGTCTCGGTTTCATTTGACTGCCCCATGTATTTAGATGGACAATACGTCAAATTCGCTCATAGACACATCTTCGAGTATCTCCCCGCGCTAAAGCTGGAGTCAGCAAGTCGTTTCTCAAGTCATGACTCTCTTTCGTCGGTTCGTCCCTCAAATTATTCGTGCATTTTTCGATCAACGAGCATCATTTAAATGAAGGAGCTCAATGAAACATTTGAGATTTCATTTTAGATACGAATTACACTGAAGAGCCAAAGAAACTGGTACACCTGCCTAATATTGTGTAGGGCCCCCGCGAGCACGCAGAAGTGCCGTAACACGACGTGACATGGACTGAACTAATGTCTGAACCAGCGCTGGAGGGAACTGACACCATGAATCCTGTAAGACTGTCCGTAAATCCGTAAGAGTACGTGGGGATGGAGTTCTCTTCTGAACAGCACGTTGCAGATATGCTCAATAATGCTCATGTTTCGCAGTTTGGTGGCCAGAGGAAGTGTTTAAACTCAGAGGAGTGTTCTTGGAGTCACTAGCAATTCTGGACGCGTGGGGGTGTCACATTGCTCTGCTTGAATTGCCCAAGTCTGTCTGAGTGCACAATGGACATGAATGGATGCGGGTGATCAGACAGGATGCTTACAAAGAGTCATGTGTCAGAGTCGTATCTAGACGTACTAGTGGTCTCATATCACTCCCACTGCACACGCCCCACACCATTACAGAGCCTCCATCATCTTGCTGACATGTAGGGTCCGTGGACTCAAGAGGTTGTCTCCAAACCAGTACACGTCCATCCGTTCGATACAATTCGAAACGAGACCCGTCCAACCAGGCAATATGTTTCCAGTCATCAACAGTCCAATGTCAGTGTCGACGGGTCCAGGCGAGGGGTAAAGCTTTGTGTTATTCAGTCGTCAAGGGTACGCGAGTGGGCCTTCAGCTCCAAAAGCGCATATCGATGATGTTTCGTTGAATGGTTTGCATGCTGACACTTGATCACGCAGCATTGACATCTGCAGCTTTTGCGGAAGGGTTGCACTTTTGTCACGTTGAACGGTTCTCTTCAGTCGTCGATGGTCCCTTTCTTGTAGGATCTTTCTCCGGCCGCAGAGATGGTGGAGATTTGATGTTTTATCGGATTCATGATATTCGCGGTACACTCATTAAATGGTCGTACGGGAAAAATTCCCACTTCATCGCTACCTCAGAGATGCTGTGTCCCAACGCTCGTGCGCCGCCTATAACACCACTTCTGAAAGTGTTCACTTAAATCTTGTTAACTTGCCATTGTAACAGCAGTGACCAATCTAACAACTACACCAGACACTTGTTGTCTCATATATACGTTGCCGATTGCAACGTCGTATTCTACCTTTTTATATACCTCTGAATACTGTGACGGTACAAACCCCCGTTACTAGATGAATATTTTTAGTATGCAAGGATTGCTTTGTGGAGAGCTAGCGCGCTACATGGTGCGCGATTCGCGCAGACGTGTCGCGCGCCCGCGCGAGATTTACAACGGTCTGTGGGATGGTCTCCGCCGCTGGGCGGCCACGTGGCCCGCAGCTTGGTTTCTGGCACATTATGCGAAAACTATGTAACTTACGGTGAAGAGCTATTGTGGTCAGCAATATGCACCTCCTGAAAGATCGATCTTTATTTCAAGTCACGAGACGCAAAAGTTATAGTAACCTCAAAATAGGTTAAGATCAGGGATACTGAAAGATTAATAAAAAATAGTAAAGAACAACTTAGAGGGATGAGCGAGCACTCATTAAAAACGTTTCGTCATAGCGGATCGAGTGCCGCTGTCATACGTTAAGATTCATAAATAATTAAGCCCGTAAAGAACAATAAACAAAGTTTGAGGGAAAATTGTTTATAAAATTCAATAGAAATTTCATGACGTAAAGAACGGCACTATATAATATTTTGGGTGGCATCATACGTATTTTAAACTAGTTAAGTTATACTATATACTTAACTTGCAATAGTTTTCATTATTTGCAAATTATTATTAAGATTTATCTCGCATAATTAATTAATTATTATAGATATGGAGATTTTGAGAAGCGCAATGTGTAGATCGCTATAGATTACGTCTAAAAACGTTTCTATATGCAGTCCTATGTTAAAACTTTGCAGCAGAGATGTCAACAAACAAATTTGCGCTAAGTTGCGAAATTTTGCAAAAAACTAAAACTTGATTTACGGACGATAGAATAATCCTATAAATTAATGTAACATAGTAAATAGTATGTACTTTTTAGAGCGGTTCCGATGGTGTACTTCTATCGAGGGATGAATGTATCAAAATTTGTGACCTTAACTGGTAAGACTGCATAACCAGGGGGCAGACATCCGAACCTATATAAGCGAGCGGCCATCTTGGCCAGAGGTCAGTCGTTGGTGAGTCGTCTTGGAGGGTGGATGGCGAGCGAGCCCCACTTGAGGGTGGCCAATGTGGTCGTTTGAGAACTTTTTCTAGCGCCGATTTATTTCTACAAAGAGTATTGTTTAATAGTGCAAGTGTGCAAGCACATATTTGGTGAACTGGAAGTGATACGATTATTTGTGTGAGTGCGAATTACGAGGTATACATCGGCGTAAGTGAACAAGTGGCGATCTGTGATTTCGCGCCAAAACTGCTAGAACAAAGAGGACAGTGGGACTTGTGGTTCTGTTCGAATTAATAGAGTAATTTTCGTTTATAGCAGCCTACATTACTGCTACTGGGGGCTCGGACTCAAATTATTATTAAAGTAAAACTGTAAACCGTCTCACCAGTGCTAATTTCATTGTGTGAAAGAAAAGGACAACGCCAATAAATAGTGATTGAACTGTGTCGTGAAAAACTGATTTTGCTATAATAATTGCTTAATTTTTGTTCCCTAGTATAAACTGTACTCACGAATATTAATTGAAAAACTATAACTAATGAGCGGGTGTGGAATAGTGTACTAACGCACCAAGTGTAGAAATCATCCCCTGAGACTTACGTGAGAGCCAAATTTGCAATAACAATTTTCAACCAACATTTGTATATGCACATTCGTGAGAACGCTTCAACCGCAGTTCTTTATTTACCGCACCGTCGCAATACGCATGCCTGTATCTGTTTCTTTGGCGCCCCAGTGTACTTAATTTTATGTTAATCCAGCTTCTTGTTGGTAAGCTTTAGAAAAGTATCAATAACTCCATACATATTGGTTTGCATAAAAAAATGATATAAAACTTTTCGATTCCTTTGAGGTTTATCTCTGCATCGTTTGATTTTTTGTACATTTTGAAAAGTCTTACTGTCACAAGTGCTTCTCCCCCCTCCCCCAGGACGGAATTCGTGCAACCCACCTGCTGCTTCTTATGTCGTTACATGTAAATGTGTGAGACCGTTTCAGAGTGTTTGCTCAGCTCGCAAATGAGACGGAACACGGGTACACCCTCATTCTTTCATGTCCATTGTGCATTCCGACGGAGTTGGGCTATTCCACCACGACAATGTGACAGCCCACATGTCCAGAATTGCTAGAGAGTGACTCCAGGAACACGCCTCTGAGTTTAAACACTTCTGCTGACCACTAAACTCACCAACATGAACATTATCGAGGTGGGCGCGATGGCCGAGCGGTTCTAGGCACCAAGTCCGAAACCGCGCGACTCCTACGGTCGCACATTCGAATTCTGCCTCTGGCATGGATGTGTGTGATGTCCTTAGGTTAGTTACGTTTAAGTGGTTCTAAGTTCTATGGAACTGATGATCTCAGATGTTAAGTCCCATAGTGCTCAGAGTCATTTGAGACATTTGAACATTATTGAGCATATCTGCAACGTGCTCTTCGGAAGAGAACTCCACCCCCTCTTACGGATTTACGACAAGCCCACTCTTGTACCCTTGAAGACTGCGCGACACAAAGCTTTACGCCTCGTCTCGGCCTGTCGACACCGACATTGGACTGTTGATGTCTGGAAGTATACTACCTGGTTGTAAGAGTCTCGTTTCAAATTGTATCGAACGGATGGACCTGTACTGGTATGGAGGAAACCTCGTGAGTCCACCGACCCTGCATGTCAGCAACCTGGTGGAGGCTCTGTAATGGGGCGTGTGCAGTTGAAGTGATATGGGACCCCTGATGATACGACACTGACAGTGACTCGTACGTAAGCCTCCCGTCTGATCCCCTGCATCCATTCATGTCCTTTGTGCGTTCCGACGGACTTGAGCAATTCCAGCAGGACAATATGGTGTCATTATTAAGTCATAAACTAACCTTGTTGGTTTTTATCGTCCATTCCTCCCCACCGCCGCAACCCCCCCCCCCCCCAATCAGAAAATTTAATTTTACTCTTCTGGCGATTGGGACAATAAATATTTACCGAATATTTTTGAAGGAAGAAGGATGTTTGTAACCACGAAACCGTCTTAGGAACCAATGATTTAATGGTGAACTGTTATGTCTTTACGTTCTATCAAGATATGCATAGACCGTAGAAACTTTGTAGGAACAACAGTTAATAAGAAGTTAAGCCAATGATTCAGTAATTGATAGCATAGCATGATATCCAGCATTCACAAACAGATTTTCTGAAACTTATTGCCGTCCCTCTCAAGACACTTGAAGTCTCATACGTTGGTCAGTATTGTTCTGCTTCCGCTATCCTGTCTGGCCTCTGCGGTATTTCAGATGATCATAGTCCATTTCATCAGTGACTCTAAGCACTACAGATTCGAAAGTTCAATAACATAGCAACTGCAATTTACCATTCATAAAATCACTCAGTTCAATGCAAATTTATGAGTGTTTTACGCAGAACCTTCAAAATCTTTAATGTTCGGAAGGTACCTGAGAAAACGGGACATTCGCAGTTAAAAACGCACCAAATTGAGCAAAATGTGTTACAATTATTAAGTTAACTTATTTTTATTGTTGCATGAAGTTAATTAAAACTAGCTGCTCCATATTGTGAGCTACCTCCCTCATCTGCGTTAACGTTTAACAGTTGTCTTCATCTTTTTCTATCTTGTTTGATTAAATTTTTTGCTGCAACCTCAATTTTCTGCTACCAAGTGCGCATTGTGATGTCCTTCCACAGTACGCTTCCTCAAAAACACACCTACCTTCTTAACAACTCTGTATAATACTAGAGGCGTTATTTGTGGTAATTACAACATCACAGGTCTCTGATTTCCTTATCCAAACAAGTACTCATTTTGGTAAGAAATGACAATATATAAATTTTTACACTTTTCATTTCCTTGCCGATACACCTTCAATGTTACTGCACCACCACAACGGAAACAGTTTACTGCTTCAATCAAAATACATGCCAAAATGCTTAGTTCCATAATTGTGCTGGCTTTCACGTCATTTTCTACACTGAGTTCCTCGTAAACGCTGCAGTGTACTATTTTTTTCTCATGCTATAGGGAACGGGAGGAGTGGCGGTAGTGTGCTAGGGGTGGATGTGGAGCTCCGATTACGCTTGTTTTGTTTCAGCCATCACTCACACTCTCTTGTATTGTACACTGACAGCCGTGCTTAATTCCAAAAATACATCTGCGGTACAACTTTTACACATTTGTTTTCACGTTTCTTAACATTTAGTTTTCGGGCGGAGGGGGGATGTCTGCTTTATATACTAATCCATAACTCTAAACCGAAGGTACTTTATGGAAAACACCGCGTAAATCAAACAAAGCTCTTCGAGAACAAATCACTACTTAGAGCAAGCTGGCCATAACAAAATAACGAACATCACAGGCTTCCAGAGTAAACAGTTTAGAAAACGTGAGCAGTCAAGTGTAATTCTCGAGGAGGCAAACTGACTATTCGGGTGTAAAGACGAGAAGATAAGACCAACAAGAAACTGTTTCTTCCCAGAAATAATATATGAAACCGTTCAGGACTTCCGACTCTTTTTAATGAAAAAAGAAACATTCATCCCCGTTTTAAAATTATCTGCACTTGTTCCTCTATGAAATCGTAGTAGAAATAGTCATAAGTTAGATGTGGGTCAGTTTCCGAAGCAGAGGCAGAGGTCACTGCATGAAACATCCATGTTGCCCCCTGAACCGTCACCCGGCGAAGCAGTTGTGTCGGTGAGGGAGAGGAAAGGACTGCGCTGCCCCAGCTGTTACTCACCGTAGGCGTACAGAAGGTCCTCCATGTTTTCCTGGCTGTCAACATCCAGCTTGTACGTGATGCCAGAAATCTTCTCCATTGCGGCTTGCTGTGATATCAATTCGCGATTCTCGACTCTTTCATACCACGAAACTCGGCAGTTCAAAAATGGTTCAAATGGTTCTGAGCACTATGGGACTCAACTGCTGAGGTCATTAGTCCCCTAGAACTTAGAACTAGTTAAACCTAACTAACCTAAGGACATCACAAACATCCATGCCCGAGGCAGGATTCGAACCTGCGACCGTAGCGGTCTTGCGGTTCCAGACTGCAGCGCCTTTAACCGCACGGCCACTTCGGCCGGCTCGGCAGTTTTCGACTCAAATTCAAGTGAAACGACTTTTTTCTTTAATGTTACGGTACGTGTGGCCAAATGAACCGGCCACGAAACGTTCACTGCTGTAGATGGCCGGCCTTCACAATCTCGCGACTCCGGGCCTCGATTAGATAAGGGCGACGTTTAATGTGATAAAGCCGCTCTTGTAACAAGACCGCCAGAAAACACTGCGATTTTGCCACAGATGAGGGGATATCGCTCCTTGGAATCGGACTAGTTTCACCGATCATGAATTCCGGCGAAATCGATTCGCTTTGTGATAGCTTGCAAGTAGTCGCAAGGCGCAGTTCAGCGAGTATGTAAGAAATTTTACCTTTGGGAGCTTCCTTGGATGATTCTGCGCATCATATGCTTGATAGTAGGTGTACGATTGGAGTATTTGAGCATCTCCTGGAGAGTAAGATATTTTTTTTTTGTTTTTTTTTTCACATCTTCTACTCTATATGCTCGAGATGCAACGAGAGAGAGAGCTGTGTAAAGATACTCAAACACTCGGCAGGAGGAGTACGCCAACCATGAATCGTAATACGTCATGTGAAGAAAGATAACACACCAACAACAACTAGCGCCACCATACAAACGAAAATGACCACGCCAGAAGTTGTCCATTTGTCCGTAGTGAATGAAACCGACAACGGGCGAGCAAGTAGCGTTAACTTTCGCGTTCTTTGTTTTGGCCAAGGAGAGAGCATGATTCCAAGTCAAATTTAAGGGAAAGTCTCCGTCTCTGAAAAGATCATTTGCTCGTTTAATCTCAACTTTACTTAATGAAATTATCGCAATAGCTCGAAATGCACGCCAGAATCTCTATGCTGTCATATTTCATAACATGAATGGTAGCAACGAATTGTTCTAGAAAAAAATAAAAAAAAAGCACTCCGTCTTCAGGTCACGAGTGGCCTACCGGGGACCATCCGACCGCCGTGTCATCCTCAGTGGAGGATGCGGATAGGAGGGGCGTGGGGTCAGCACACTGCTCATCGTTATGATGGTATTCTTGACCGAAGCCGCTACTAGTCGGTCGAATAGATCCTCAGTTGGCATCACGAGGCTGAGTGCACCCCGAGAAATGGCAACAGGGCATGGCGGCTGAATGGTCACCCATCCAGGTGCCGGCCACGCCCAAGGGCGTTTAACTTCGGTGATCTCACGGGAACCGGTGTATGGACTGCGGCAAGGCCGTTGCCAACGAATTGTTCTGCAGTAGTAAATTTGTTTGCCTGTTGTAAGGTGTCTGACGCTTACCGTCTCTACACTGTACACCGGTCCGCGAAGGTCTTGATGGTCTGAACAATGAATGACATACCATAACTGTACGGATCACAGTAGACTCCTGTCTTACGCAAACCAAGATCATCGTTTACGGACGCGAAAATCGCTCTAATCTTAGATGTTGGCAGAGAAAATCTCTCTACGTCCTGTTCCCACAGAATGTGACTTCCTCTGATGGAAATGGCACTTGAGTGACGCAAAGAAGCCGTAGGTTTAGGTACCACCTCTCTATTTTCGTCATTACTCGATTCACGGTTTCTCGACAGTGAAATACGCTTTTTATCTCTCTTTCATTGTAACGAATCTGGCAAAAGGTGATACCGAGGTGGAATAACTCAGCAGAGAAACTTTCAGGGTCTGAGATGACTTAGGCTCTGTGAAGCCGGGTATGAAGTATACCCCTTCACGCAGGTCACAACCATGAGCCTGAAACTACTAACCAGAGTGAATTAGGTTCCTGCAAAAGGCTTGTCCCAGCGTACCTTCAACCTTGGTCAGGAGGAATGTTAGTATCACGTTCTGTTTAGAGTCTATAATTCAAGCGTGATGGTGGTCACCTTAAATTTTGCGAACCTCACCCCAGCATGAATGAGAAGTGTACTTGGAACAACAGTAGCATTATACAAGTTTAAGTTCCCAAAAGTGGAAACAAGAATGTTTCTTGTGGTTAAATTTTTGAAGCGGCTGAAATATACGAGGTTTTTCTTATGTACCCTCCCAGTTGTAGAAGATGACTACGTGAAAACCAGAATACATTCAGAAAATGGACATATCAATTGAAACAGCATCTCTCCAAAATTTTAACTCACTTTACGGGTGCCCATGCGGGCACCGTTTGTGATGCAGAAAACGCCAATACGTGAGGACAGACCATAGACATTACTGTAGCAGTCGCTTCTTGCGTAGCCACTGCGAAAGAATATTTCTTTGTAAATCTGTTCATTGGCATTTCTGGCTATAGATGTGAACTAATTCGATGCGGCAATATGTCTGCCCTCTAGTAGTGCTCTTTGCAACCACTCCATAGATTTTTATTAGTCACTTATCGAAATTTGGAGAGATGCTGTATCCAGTGACATGTGTCTGTTTACTATATGGCTTGTAGTTCTCATGCAGTCGTCTTCTAACCCCCAGAGGTATTCACCAACAGCGCTGTATAGAAAGACGTAAGGTGACTTCGGGGTTAAGTTCCAGACTAGAGATCCAAAGATCTGGAGATCGATGCTCGGTCAGTTTCCTGACTTTTATCAATCACTTATCAGCCATTTCATTTCCCGCAATGTTTGTAAATGTGAAAAACGCCGACTTGCTACTTGGTTCGGAGTCCATGTTAATCTGTAAGTCCCCCCTTTAACTGGCTGGGTAAGTAAGTAGAAAGGTCGGATGACGACGTGAGGATCACTGCTACTATCATGCATAGGAGAGAACTGTGGTTTTTAAACCCTACACCAATGGGGAAATTAAAAGCCACCGTATTTAGAAAGACAACACATACACTAGACAACTAGCTCCAACACACAACCAAAGATGACCAAGGTCAGACGTTATCGACAGTGAAAAATTAAGAAACAACAGGTCAGAAAATAACATGTTTTGAGTTAGATGGTAGCTTTCGACTAGAATACGCAACTGCACTCTGAACCTTTAACAGAGATTCATTTGAATTCGATTTCAGTTTCCTGGCACGAATTTTTAACCTGCTTTCTCCAAAACCCTAAACATAGTCAATAACCATGGTGACATACAATGATTTATATTTTGTACATAGTTATAAGTTAACAGCAACCGTTTGTAATAGTAATGTAAAAATAAAATGGAAAATAAGAATAATTTTAAAAAACATAAAATAAAAGAAATTAATCCACGTTCCAAGAGAATAACTTCCAGCTTACATTCTTCTGATTCTATGAGAAAACCGCTTTTGTCTCTTGCATTGTGATTACGAAGATTACAGTTCAGCTTATACTGACATCTGTTGTCAGCCACAAAAACCACTACGGAGTAAATGTATTGTGACTGACAAAAGCAAGCCGCCATTGGTGGCTCTCTGATGCAATCGAAACATGGCATGGTGGTAGAGGGGTGCCAACACTCCATAGTTTTCGAGAAAACGACGGTCAGACTTTCGACTCGACATCATGAGTTGACTCACACATAGTAAAATTAAGGGAGTTAGAACAGCGGCGAAGAGCGTAGTTTCGAAATCCTATTTTACGGTTTGTCTTTCTTTTGTCATAACGAAAGTATGTGACATCAATACATTTTGTGACATCAAAAAATACAATGGAATTATTGACAAAAGACATAACCATTTCAAATCTTATCATCAAAAAATTAATAACTGACAATCAAAAACATTTCAAGGTTTGCTTTGTATTTTATTTTTATGCTTAAAGAGAACCATTGCAAGGCATACATGTCACAGTTCTCATTTTTTGTGTAAGTATCTTTAGGAAAACAACATCGCGTTATAGGGATAATTCCATGGTAAATCACACATATCGAATCATTTTCTCGAAAACTGGACCATGCCGCTGATTACTGATCAAAATGTGTATTTTAATTTCAACTCTTCCACTTTTGATTTTCCTTTACTGTGCGATGAGACTAAGGCACTTCCGCCGGCCGTCGTGGCCGAGTGGTTCTAGGCGCTTCAGTCTGGAACCGCGCGACCGCTACGGTCGCAGGTTCGAATAATGCTTCGAGCATGGATGTGTTGATGTCCTTACGTTAGTTACGTTTAAGTAGTTCTAAGTCTATGGGACATGACCTCAGATATTAAGTCCCATAGCGCTTACGGCCATTTGAACTACTTCCGTATCTGGGAAAGTAATTGTTCATCTGTCAGTAAAAGTATACGTCGCAGGCTTTACGTAACGGCATACGCTTTGATGGCATTACTTTTAATGGACATATCTATATTCCGATTTAGTCGACAAACAGCTCTTCGTATAAGGAGGAATCGTTTTGCCCATCTCACGAGTAAATAATGTGCAGAACCGGGTCTATTTTTAGACAACGTTGCGAAGTATCTACGGAAGCTGATTATAGGTTTCTTTTGTCACTTTTCCAAATCAAAAAATGGTTCAAATGGCTCTGAGCACTATGGGACTCAACTGCTGTGGTCATTAGTCCCCTAGAACTTAGAACTACTTAAACCTAACTAACCTAAGGACATCACACACATCCATGCCCGAGGCAGGATTCGAACCTGCGACCGTAGCATCACTTTTCCAATGCTGCGGTTACTACGTGCACATTCTAATGTCTTTCCTTTATGTGGTTTACGTTGTGATGGACTCTAGGACCAAACAGGTAACCAGTTTTTTGGAGACAAACGAAATCTGTCGGTAGCAATTTTTTGGAAGGCGTTAATCCCTGCCAGTTATGTGATACAATCTATTTTTAAAAAGATTTGAAATCTTTGTTTTTTTTGCCATTAATTCCATGATGTATCACGATGTCACACAAATATTAATGTCACTTAGTTTTACGAACAGAAACATAAGATTGGTTTTGAACACGGGGTGCAAAATTTCGGATATCTGCTATTTAGCTACTGTACTACCATCGCACTGGAGTCAAAGCCGCGCGAGTAGCCTGATGAAGTAACTTCGAAACTTTGATCATCATTTTTTTGGAAGCTACTGCGCGTTGGCACCTAAGCCAAAATACGTGTCACTTTATTTTCATCCTTCTATAAACCAGCCAAGTGTCCACCGCATCAGTGAGATATGTATGGCGGGTTTCCCTGGTTAGTGTAAGAATTCCAAGAGACCTAAAATGTTTTCTGCGAGGCATTTGGTTATGTGTTTTACATAGTCTTCTTACAGCTTGCTACTGCTAATAAACACTCGGTTTACGCTAGGTGTACAGCGTACAAAGATAATTCCACAAGGCAACGAAGAGTGGGAATATGCAAAAAAATATATTTCTCTTCACTATAGGTGTCCATTATGATAAGTGCTTTTAAGAACAAAACGTGTTTAACTTAACTTCTTGATTAGTTCAGCTATTTCTTCATTATGTTTCAGCTTGTTGTCCCACTGGACCGCAAGGAATTTTATACATTGCGTTTCATTAAATGTTGGGCGATCAAAGTTCACTTCTTGATGTCTCATAGTTTACATACATGTCGCCGCGAACCAAACAAAATATATTCTGTAAACTAACGTCTGTTCTTTTTATACCTGTCTTGTCTGTCTGTCTGTCTGTCTGTCTCTCTCTCTCTCTCTCTCTCTCTATGTGTGTGTATGTGTGTGCGTGTATGTGTGTGTGTGTGTGTGTGTGTGTACACGTGTGTTATGAGTTGTTGTGTTATGTGTGTGTGCGTCTGCGTGTGCAGTGTGTTTGTGTGTGTGTGTGTGTGTGTGTGTGTGTGTGTGTGTGTAAGAGAGAGAGAAAGAGAGAGAGAGAGAGAGATCGGGAGAGTGTACGTGTATGATTTTGTGTTTGTGTAGGTGTGGGTGGGGCGTTCGTGGTTGTGTCAGTGGTTATTCAGGGCGAGTCGTAGAAAGTTAAATATGAATGTAATAGCTGTCAGACAGTGGTTGAATGATCTGGTGCTTAGCTGATGTAAGTTTTGGTTCAAATGTTTTGTGGAGGGGTTTATCGCTGAGTGAGTGGAAAAATGTAGGGGGGTATTTTTACGATAATAATGCACTGTTGGAGTGTTTATTATTTTAGCTGTTAATTAAACAGTGAGGTGGCTGTCACATATATTTGATCATTCAGCACGATTTTCTTTTCTGTTTCGGCTTTTTGTGTGTGATAATTTTCTTGCAGAGTTAGGAGATTTTTTTGTTGTTGATTCTGGTTGTTGTCATGTCTTCTGCTCTAGAGGTTGGTTTGTGATTGTGTTCTCTTAGGTGTTCTGTAAATGTGAAGTGGTTTGTCCCATACTTCCAGGCCCTCATATGGACATTGTGTCTGCCATCAAATGTATTGTCTATTTGTCCATATACTGCTTTTTCACTCGTATCACAAGTGTTACATTTCCATCACAGATTTTGTATTGTCACTGATATACACCTGTCCTTTGCCACTTTAGTGGTATATTTTTGGACAGAATTGCTTGTTGTGTATTTTGTTTTTACGCCCAGTCTTTCGAAAATCTTGGTGATTTTATCTGTGAGTTTGTGTCTGTGTATCATTGCGTACCATCTTCTGTGTTCTCTTATATTTTCCTGATTATTTTGTGTAGTTCTTATGGTACTGAGTATTTGTGATCGTGTTTGGTTCTGTTGTGTTTTTGCATGTGGTTTTCTGTTTTTATTTCTCTTTCAATTTCGTTGTTGTTCTTTTTGACATGTTACTATTGAAACCATTGTTTTTGGCTATCTGCATTATTATGTCAAGTTCTTTTTCGTAGTTTTCTTTGTTGAGTGACATTCTGTTCAGTCTATGTATCATGTGTCGGAGTGCTGCTTGCTTTATAGAGTGTGGGTCGTTCGAGGATTGGGGAATGATAATGTCAGTTGCTGTTGGTTTACAGTAAATTTCAATCAGATGTTTACTGTTTTTTATACTGTTCTCCTTCAATTGTGAATATCATATTTTTGTGTATCTTTTTGACAGCAGCATGTGGTTTTTTCAATTTTTATTTGTGGTTCTTTTGAAGAAGAGGATGTCATCCATATACTTGAAAGAATACAATTTTTTGCTACTATTTTTGCGAAAATGATGTTTTCAATGTGGTTTACAAAAATATTTGCTAAGGCTCCGGAGACTGGGGCTCCATTGGTAATCCACCTTCTTGTAAATAAAGTTCATTATTGAAATGGAAGTATTTTTGTTCTATTATGAGCTTTATTAATGTATTTCATTAATCTAGTAATCAGTTAACTATGTGTTTTCAAGTTTTTGTCTATGATGTGTATTGGTTCTGCTACTAGTACATTGGAATACATGCTTTATGAATGAAAAGAGAGAATTCTTCTTATGTATGGGATTTTTATACCTTATTTGTTGTATTAGCTGAGAAGTTTTTTTAATGGTTCTGTCTTCTTACAGAATGAAGTTTTCAGACTGTAATTGTATCCTACAAACCTGTAAGTGGAGCATTTTCTGAATTCTGGCGTCGTCTTCATAGGGATATTCGGTTTATGGATTTTTGGTTGGCTTCGGAGGACAGGTGAAGTGGGACTATTCTCTGTCACTTTTCTTTTATCCGTGTTATTCTGTAACATGTGAATAATCTTCAGAGAGTTTTTCACTTTTGTCTGTAATCAGTTGGTGGGGCATTATTTTACTCTTGTGAAGTTCTTTTGTGTGATGAATTCCTGTATTTTTTCAGTTTATTGTTCTTTATCTATAAGTACAACTGTGTTACCCTCGTCAGCTTTTGAAATGATGACATTTTCATATTGAAGTTTTTTTCCTATGTTTTCTGAGTGTTTCAGATTCTGTGTTTGTGTTGCTGTGTTTTCATGTTGGTTGTTATGTTATGTATTCCTTTTTTATCAGTTCTGTATTTAATCCAATGTTGACACTGTTGTTTCCTCTTATATCTAGATGAGGATTACATATAAAATCTAATTATAGAAGTAGAAAGCTTATGGAGAAGGGAAGATATGAGAGAAAACGGCAGTGTCAGCACTGGATTAACGAGAGAATTGGTAAGAAAAAACACTAGTTTACAGCATGTACTTCGTTAGGTTGGCAATATACATGTAAACAAACTGAACAGAAAGAGACCTGCAGTGAAACCACAGTAGTTACGACTTTAAATCACAGTTTTCGGTAAAATATCTACAACTAGTGCCAGTAGACTAATAATGCTCCACACAAATTAGCACAAAGAACATGAAAATTGTGAAGGAAAAAGTTAGTGACATGAAAATGGGCTTATGTGTCGTAAGCGTAGTCATAGTGCAACCTCCAGCATGGGACCAGGTGAGTGGAAACGCAGATGCCAGCCAAAATTCAAATAATTGTAAGTAACCACTGATTTATGTATAAAAATGTGAACTCTTTTATAATCTCCAAATATTGCATATCAAAAGAATATTGTATCATTTTAGATTTCATTGAAGATGCCGTAAAGAAAAAGGGGAAACGCTTCTGGAACAAATAAAATACAGTGGAATGAAAAAAGACGGCTTTTATTTACAAAAGATTTCTGATCGAGAAAACAAATACCAATTTTCGTGGTTCTGTCTTCAAAATTGACTTAATAGCGACATATTTCCAAAAACCGTTAGGGGTGGAATTCCGAAAAATCCATTCTTAGCGACGCCTACAATGTACGATCAAAACTCTGTCCAGATTTCAGGTTTTTATCCTCAGCGCTTTGATCTGGGTGATGATAGTCAAGACATTGCCTTTTATAACCATATATTGCGTGAATATGGAGTATCGTCTCAATTGTGCAACTGGATTCGACATTTCCTGTCGAGAAGATCACAGTTCGTAGTTATTGACAGAGAGTCATCGAATAAAACGTGATATTTGGCGTTCCCGAAGGAAGTGATACAGGCTGTTTGCTCTTCCTAATCTATATAAACCATTTAGGAGAAAAACCTTCTTAGATTGTTTTCAGATGGAGCTGTCATTTACTGTCTGGAAAGCCATCAGAAATTTAAAACCATTTGGAAAATTATATAGACAAAATATCTATATGGTTCGAAAAGTGGTAGATGACCCTAAATAATGAAAAGTGTGAGTGCATCCACATAGTAACAAAAGAAGTTGTTAAATTTCGGTTATGTGATAAACCATATAAACTTAAAGGCTGCAGATTCAACTAAATAAGTCGGAACTATTCGGATCGACGGAGAAAATTGGAGAAGTTCAAAGGAGGGCAGTCCGTTCTGTACTATGGCGAAACAGGGCAGAGAGTACCACGTATATGATAAGCGAACCGGGATGTCATTCATTAAAATAAAGGCGTTTATCGTTGTACTAAGGTATATTGCCATAATTTCAATCTGCAACGTTTTCCTCAAAATGAGGAAAAATTTTGTTAACACCCACCTACTTACAGAGAAATGATCATTGTAATAAAATAAGAGTAAAAAAACTTCCTAGCAGATTAAAACTGTGTGCCGGACCGATGCTCGAACTCGGGACCTCTGCCTTTCGCGGGCAAGTGCTCTACCGACTGAGCTACCCAAGCACGACTCACACCCCCTCCTCATAGCTTTAATTTCGCCATTACCTCGTCTCCTACCTTCCAAACTTCACAGAAGCTCTCCTGCGAACCTTGCAGAACTAGCACTCCTGGAAGAAAGGATATTGCGGAGACATGGCTTAGCCACAGCCTGGGGGATGTTTCTAGAATGAAATTTTCAATCTACAGCGGAATTAAAGCTGTGAGGACGGCGCGTGAGTCGTGCTTGGGTAGCTCAGTCGGTAGAGCATTTGCCCGCGAAAGGCAAAGGTCCCGAGTTCGAGTCTCGGTCCGGCACACAGTTTTAATCTGCCAGGAAGATTCATATCAGCGCACATTCCGCTGTAGAGTGAAAATTTCATTCTAAAATAAGAGTAATCAGCCCTCACATGAAAGATTTAAGTGTTTCTTTTTCCCACGATTTGTTATGGAGTGGAACGGTAGAGAAATAATGAGAAAGAGGTTTCTATAAGCGCTCTGCCAGGCACTTAAGTGTAAACAGCAGAGTAGTTACGTAGGTATAGATATAGATTTACAGCCATTTGACTGACGTTTATGGTTGAATATACGGTCTCATTCTGAGTCTCTACAATTACTGTCATTCAAACCATTTCTCTCTGTTCTCTAGTAATTTTAAAATAATAGTGCAGCTGCAAGAATAACTTCGGCGGACTGCTTTGCTGACCACCGTATGTTGCACGTGGATCAAGGGAAGTGAGAACGTATCGAACTTTAAAAGTCGGGGGCTTTCGGCATAACATAAGTGGTTGTAAGAGCCAATAGTCTAAATAGCACCAAGGCACGTAAGTTGTTTGATGATTGAACATTGACGTGATGTGAATTCCAGTTTCAAGAAGTCATAGTGGTTGCTAATAAACTACATCGTCCTGTCATATTAACGTGGCATTGCCCATGTTCGACGTCAACGTGCGATACGTTCATAGACGGCAAGTGGCAGCATTGCCGAGGCAACTGTGGTGAACTATGGGCTGCAGATGACAGGGGTGAACGACTGCTACGGACACGTGTACGGGCGGATACGCGTGTCACCGTTGAGCGACTGACTGTCCAGATGAACCAAAGGGCTGCCAACAGTCTCTCCTCAACGGCCGTTCAGCTAACCTTGTTGCGCATGGGCTTCAGCAGCTAGCGCCTGGTTCATCGACGACGAAGGCTGGAATTTGCACGCAAATACCGCATCTGGGCGTTCACTGAGTGGCAATAGGTGGTCTTTTCAAATGAATAGAGTCTTATGCTCCACCAGACAGATGTGCGTTGGCGTGTTCGGTGTGAATCGTCTAAAACCAAACTCCCTGAAAGCAGGAGGGAGTGTTATGGCGAGGGGAATGTTTTGGTGACATTTCCTGGGTGATCTCGTCATGATTGACTGCTTCCTTCAAACGTTTGCACCACACTGAGGCTTCTGGCTGTGGGTGTCACCTATTAAAGGGTAGACACAGATGGCGCTCTGTTAGTTATGACACTATCCTAATGTTGGCGAACGGCGTTGATACTATTATCTGTACCTCCACTACCCCTCAGGTGGCATATGCCGTCATTCGAATAAAATCGACGTCGTCTTTCCATATATACTAATCTTTTTTTTTTCCGCACTGTATAAGTTGCCGCTGATGGGTATGTACTTCCTACACTAATACGACAATAAATTAAGTAAAGGTGTAATAACATGACATATTTTCCATATCTGCAAGCTATAGGTAATCACAAACACAAGAATTTATCATTTAAGTTTGCTCAGCCTCTGTGATACTTTTTCGTTCTCAGAGATCTATATATACAGGGTGTTTGAAAAAGAACTCTGTAGTTTTAAGTATAAATTTAATAGGGAAATTAACGAAAAATTATATCAAAGAGTACATATCATGAAAGAGAATTCCTTCAAGTTTTGTTTAATGTAAATAGACTTCAGCGTGGACGCCATTTGTTGCCCTGCACACATCGAGAGGATATTCCACTTCTCGCCACGTATTCACAAACATTTCAAATGTAACTGTCCCAACCGCCACGACAATTCATTCTCATAAATGATTGATGTCTCTGATCACCAATTCTGTGTAGAAAGCCAACAGCAAACTCATGCCTTTCGATTTTATCAATAGGTTTTATTTCATGTAACAGCTACAATTTGTAGCCGTACAACTTAAGTTTTTTACGCACATCATACACAGTACATATAGGCACTCCTAATTGTAGACTACGTCTGGCAAATGATTTCTTCGGGCTCCTAACACACGAAACACGGATCTGTTCAACAATGTCTTCAGAAATTCTCGGTCTACCTGGTGATTTTACTTTTAAAACACTACCGTTTTCCTTGAAAGACTTTAGCCACTGACGGATAGTTTTTGCTGTAGGTGGTTCACCACCATACTGACGTCTAAAATTACACTGCACTGTTATAACTGAGTCAGTTTTCACAAGCCAAATAACACACTGCGCTTTCTGTTGCGGAGCACACATGGTTGCTCAGTTGCTCTGCCTTGCATTGCACGCACGCCAGGACTGAACTGAAAGAACAGGGGGCAAGAAGAGCACTGGTGCCGCCTCAAGGTCAAGCAGACCAGCCAACTACAGGGGAGCCAAATTTGGGGAGTTGCTGAATCAAACACCACAAACTAGAATAGTGTATGTCATCTTGTACAGATTCTAGGGCACATTAAAACTAGTTACAAATTCATGTATCGCCGATTTTGGAAACCCTTCTAAAAAATATCAAGTCTCCTCTATTATTAAACTTCCATTGTTCTCTTTTCCTACTGCTTCGTAGCATTTTACACGTGGTTATCAAAATAAAAATTGTGTGACGTGAATGTGTGGGTGTCTGTACAACATTAAATGCAAGTTCAACAACATAACAGACACAATTTTTTCTAGGGGGTGGTAATTCCGAGATCAGAAGAATATAATTTGGAAAGATAACAGTTCGGTTTATATCTATCCTCCCGACAATTTGACAATAAGCGCCTTAGGCGAAACTAAGAAGCATTATGTAGATTTCCAGTAAATGTTCGTAGACAGCAGAAGTGGCAGAGGATTCTCCGATATAACAGAAATACAAAACGTGGGGCCTCATATGAACGCCACACAGCTGTCAGTGGAGAGGAATCGGAAACACTGGAAGTTTATTCATGAAGTGAATTACACTGCAACACTTCGGCCTGCAGTTGTCAGCAATCGTAGTTTATGCAAAGGCGTGTCACTCACCCATTTCGTAGAGTAAGTCCTCCAGGTTCTCTTGAGTGTCAACGTCAAGTTTATATATTATTCCAGAGAACTGTTTCATCGATTCACGGTTGGAGACGGCGTCGCTGGAAGATTCTACGGCTGAACCAAGAGTCATGATGGACACGTGACCAATGGATGTTAACAAGTTGCGCGGAGCTGCACCTGAATATATAGCTGTGTAGCTGCCTTACTTCTCTGCAAAACAGGAAGTACGATTAGATAACTGTGTTATCAGATGGCTAAAACACAGTGCGCTGGAACCTGAAATTTGAGTGATATCAACGTGTAACGACGTACATCCTCCCGCGGTAAGAAGAGTACCTCAGGCATATTCTGTTCACGTTACTAACTGCGTATTGAAGGAAGCGCCTCGCGGATTAGCCGAGCGGTCTTAGGCGCTGCAGTCATAGACTGTGCGGCTGGTCCCGGCGGAGGCTCGAGTCCTCCCTCGGACATGGGTGTGTTTGTTCTTAGGATAATTTAGGTTAAGTAGTGTGTAAGCTTCGGGACTAATGACCTTAGCAGTTAAGTCCCATAAGATTTTACACACACACACATTTTTTGAAGGAAGCAGTTCACAGCCAAATATGTGTTTTAGGGACTAACGACGTAATTGAGCTCATACGAAGCTTTGGGCTTAATTACGCTCATCACTGCCTAGTCCGCCAGTCAACATCATGAATGTCTTAAAGCGAGCATCACACATATCACTCCCAGTATTACAAAGGAAGTGTTATGTAGTGTTACTAGCTTGGGAGACCACAAAAGTTGGTTCAGTCCCCTAAATGGAAAATACTTCAGACATTGACATGTTTCCTTCTCGATATGAGAACGTTACCTCCCATGTACAACATACAGGATGGGCACAAAAATATGGAAACACAAAAAAAGAACACATTACCGTGCGTAATACGATGCAGGGAAAGCGTTGACGTTCAAAACAGCTTCCATTCGATCGGAAAGGATAAATTCAGGTACCGCACAGTTTTCATGTGAATCTTATACCATTCTTCGAGCAAAATAATGGCAAATTCAGATGACGTTGATGGACGTGGATAGTAAAATGGTTCAAATGGCTCTGAATACTATGGAACTTAACATCTGAGGTCATCAGTCCCCTAGACTTAGAACTACTTAAACCTACCTAACCTAAGGACATCACACACATCCATGCCCGAGACAGGATTCGAACCTGTGACCGTAGCAGCAGATCGGTTCCGGACTGAAACGCCTAGAACCGCTCGGCCACAACGGCCGGCAAGTGGATAGTAATAAAGCACCCTTTTCTCCCAAGCAGGTCACAAAGGTTCAATAATGTTGACGTCTGATGACGGTGGTGGCTAGTGGATGTGCGACAGTCCTGCAGGACTCGAGCTGTGTGAACAGTGGTCCTGTAATCTTGGAGCGCAGCATCACCACTGCAGAACAAGCAATGCTCCATGGGATGGACCTGATTTGAGAAACTGGTCACATACTGAAACTTCCTGGCAGATTAAAACTGTGTGCTGGACCGAGACTCGAACTCGGGACCTTTGCCTTTCGCGGGCAAGTGCTCTACCAACTGAGCTACCCAAGCACGACTCACGCCCCATCCTCACAGCTTTACTTCTGCCAGTACCTCGTCTCCTACCTTCCAAACTTTACAGTAGCTCTCCTGCGAACCTTGTAGAACTAGCACTCCTGAAAGAAAGGATATTGCGGAGACATGGCTTTCATATCAGCGCACACTCCGCTGCAGAGTGAAAATATCATTCTGGAAACATCCCCCAGGCTTTGGCAGAGCCAAGTCTCCACAGTATCCTTTCTTTCAGGAGTGCTAGTTCTGCAAGGTTCGCAGGAGAGCTTCTGTAAAGTTTGGAAGGTAGGAGACGAGGTACTGGCAGAAGTAAAGCTGTGAGGACGGGGCGTGAGTCGTGCTTGTGTAGCTCAGTTGGTAGAGCACTTGCCCGCGGAAGGCAAAGGTCCCGAGTTCGAGTCTCGGTCCAGTATACAGTTTTAATCTGCCAGGAAGTTTCATATCAGCGCACACTCCGCTGCAGAGTGAAAATATCATTCTGGAAACATCCCCCAGGCTTTGGCAGAGCCAAGTCTCCACAGTATCCTTTCTTTCAGGAATGCTAGTTCTGCAAGGTTCGCAGGAGAGCTTCTGTAAAGTTTGGAAGGTAGGAGACGAGGTATTGGCAGAAGTAAAGCTGTGAGGACGGGGCGTGAGTCGTGCTTGTGTAGCACAGTTGGTAGAGCACTTGCCCGCGAAAGGCAAAGGTCCGGAGTTCGAGTCTCGGTCCGTCACACAGTTTTAATCTGCCAGGAAGTTTCATATCAGCGCACACTCCACTGCAGAGTGAAAATGTCATTCTGGTCACATACTACTTGGCAGTACTGCCTTGCAGATCAACTTTGGGGTCATGGAATACCGCAGTAAAGCTGTCAAAATCCTCACCGAGTCAGCACCTAGTTTCATTCTCGGGGCGTAACGCCCGCCAGTACTTGGAAACAGTGTGAAACAAGACTCATCTGACAAAATGATTTTCTTTCATTGTTCCATCCTCCAGTTTTATGGCTTCTGCACTGTGTCATTTCGGTTACAGGCATTTGCATCACTGGTGAGTATTGGAATTCCAGCTGCCTTTGTAATTCCCAGCATATGAAACCCTTTCCTGTTGTTTTGGTGCTGACTGGGTTCGCGAGTGTGACACTCAATTCTGCAGTGACTTTCACAGCTGTCCTCATCACATTTTTCATTAAAACCCTCTTCAGTGACCGTCTGTCGCTATCATTCAACGCACACTTTTGTCCGTGTTGTGACTTAGCGGACTTCTGCTTTCCTTGTACGCCGTATAAATCTTGAATACATTACGTCCTGAAAATCTTCGATACAATGCGTCCTGAGACCCCAAACTCTTCAGCTCCCTTTGTGACGGAAGCAAGCACCACACGAGCACCAACAATTTGCCCACTTTCGAAGCTCCGACATAATACGCTCACAACTACACAGAACACAATTCTGATCCCGATTGACACTTCTAACGTATTGGCGACATTGGACAGGTGCCGTTCGTAGATAAATACTATCCACATCGCTAACCAAACTTGCCACTATTTTGCACCAAGATGATTCAAGATTTCCATGAAAACTGTACAGGTATTTATCATTTCCGGAAGAGTAGAAGCTGTTTTGAATGTCAACGGTTTTCTTACACCACATTACGCCTGGTAATGTGTTCGGTTTTTGTGTTTCATTATTTTTGCGTCCATCCTGCATGTGGTACGCAGGAGGGAACATTGTCATATCGAGAAGGAAACATATCAGTGTCTGAAGTACTTTTCATTTAGGGGACTGAACCAACTTTCATGGTTTCCCAACACAACTCTTCTTTTGTGATACTGAGAGTGATATCTGTCATGCTCACTTTAAACCATTCATGATGTTGGCGGACTGTACTAGTTGAAGGTAATGTTTGTGATCAGCGTAATTAAGCCCAAAGTTTCGTATGAGCTCAATTACGTCGTTAGTCCCTAAAACACATATGTGGCTGTGAACTGCTTCCTTTAGTACGCAGTTAGTAATCGCGAACAGTATATGCCTGAGATATTTACAAGAGTTTTAATTAAGCTTTCACAAATGTTCAATATGCCGTCCATCGGACGCATGACATCCAGACGAGAGTGAAACTTCAGGAAGCCTGTCATGATTTGTTGCATTGCTTCCCGTTGCTTACGGCGTTGCAGGTAAGCCTAACTTGCTCTAGGGGAGGCAGACTATGTGTACCAGAAACGTCCACGAGAAAAGAATCACGTGTCATGATTTCAGGTGACCTTGGAGGCCAGCAGTGGAATGCCGTACACGTTGGGAGGTGGGGGCTGCAGATTCGCAACCCCGACCACGCCACACGGTTGGAATAGAAATGCACCGGCTGAAGTGAGAACAGAAAACGCCTTTTGATCCTGTGTTGTCACCGTCTCGGCCCGATGTACGTTGGGTGATGAACAAGCAAGTGAGCGAGCTCGCTAATGCTTGGAGTCCCCTGACAACAACCGCTTGAAAATGCAATTTACAACCGGCGCAAAGAAACTATTGGTTTCGGAGTGTAACTTACTATCCACTCGTACTTCGGTTTTAAACCAAAGTAGAAACGAAAAGATTAGGTCTAGTTAGAAAGACACAGGCTCCTCCCCCTCCCTCCCCTTGCCATTCTATTATTTAAATAACCGAACTCTCATACATAAAACATCCGTTTCACATATTTCAGTGTTGATCACGTCATATGCCTCAAGCTATGTGTCTCTCAATGATTTAATGTATCAGGTATATTCAATGGCATATACAACCAGAAAACGTGTTATTAGTGAAGAAGTAATACAGGGGAGGACGAGGAGATTAGTGTTTAACAACTCGTCGACAGCGAGGTCATTAGACGGAGCACACGTTCGAATTAGGGAAGGATGGGGAAGGAAATCGGCCGTGGCCTTTCAAGAACTCCATCCCTGCATTTGCCTGAAAGTATTTAGGGAAATCAGGGAAAACCTAAATCAAGATGACCGGATGCGGTCTGAACCGTCATTCTCCCGAACGCGAATCCAGTGTGCTATTCACTGCGCGATCCCGTTCGCCCGATGATGAAGTTTTGCTGTGTGAACAGCGAAAATGTAGCAAGCAATAAAGTTTCTCCCTTTCCTTATTTTTTGATTCGTGTCAGCGAGAAATTTCCAAAACATGGGAGATTATGTGTAAAGTTTCTTCAAAATGGCTAAGCCCTCTTATTCTCAGATACTGGGTGAACATAGTCTGAGTAATTTGTGCGCTGTGGGTTACGGTGCTTCAAGACACATGCACTGTTTCTAACTTTAAAACTGAGTTGGTGTGTTAAATTTTTAAACACAAGGCGACGACTCTTCATAAGTCGAATACTATAGCATTTTAAATTTTTAAATTCGTTCTATAATTCATGAGTTAATAAAAATAGTCAAGACCACAACAATCATTTATTTAAAAATGATGACATGTTTCGGGCTCTATGCTCCTCATCCTCAGATCTAACTCACTGTAAATCTATAAAGAGTTTGAGATTAAATAGGTATGTCATAAACTAGCATTGTGTGCGACAAAGAAAGATCAACAACATCGTATTTAGCCTGCCGGAGTGGCCCAGAAGGTTCTAGGCGCTACAGTCTGGAACCGCGCGGCCGCTACGGTCGCAGGTTCGAATCCTGCCTCGGGCATGGATGTGCGTGATGTTGTTAGGTTAGTTAGGTTTAAGTAGTTCTAAGTCTAGGGGACTGATGACCTCAGAAGTTAAGTCCCATAGTGCTCAGAGCCATCGCATTTACCCATGTGGCTGCAGCCGGAAGTGCACGGGACAGTTGCGTGAAATCACACTCGTTTACTACTGATGATGGGTTTTTATTATTGTTATTTCTTCAACACTCGTCCACACGGGCGGGTGAGGGATGGGCTGTCAGTAATACAGGCCAACTGATAGTAAAGAAAATTAAATTACACGAAAAAATTAACAAATGCTGGAGATATTTACATTGAATTTAAAGCTTTTTAAAGGTGAAAAGTAAAATGGAAGTTTTATAGATAAACTATAGATGACTTCTTGCACTTTTAATTAAAACAGTAATAATAACAGGTAAAACGAAACGCAATAAGGACACATTTAAAACATGTAGCTGAATCATTGATATGTGAAAGATGCACTTTCCTGTCGGTAGAAACTTGGAAGATCTGCTATGAAATAGGGAGTCAGTTGTTGAAAGGGAGAATGTTGGCCAGGGAGGAGGGCAGGAATGCAGTGATATAAGGATGGAGGACTGCCGTATAGCAGCAATGGGGTAGGAGTGGCTGGTGGGACAGAAGAGGAGGTGATGTAGAGAGGGGGAATTGGTAATAACTCATGGTTATTGGGGAAACGTGGGGGTGAGGGGGGGGGGAGAGAAGAAAGGCAGATGGGGCAAAAAGGTGGGCTGAAGGAAGGTGGATTGGGTGGAGTCGACTTATAGATATTAGGATGCGCAAATGTCAAGGCGGAGTTGGCAGAGTTCATGATTTGGGAGGGGACAATGGTTGAAGAAATGACTGAAGTTTCTTTGGGAGAGTATGTTGAGGGTGTGTAGTTGGTGGGATATGTTGATAAAGGCGCGGCGGAATATGAAGATTGGAAAGTAGAGGGGAAACGATAGCATTATTGAGCTGATGGCAGATCTGCCACGAGTTAAGTAAAGTGGAGAACGCGCATTCGTACCACGTGACGTCAGCCTTAGCCAATAGACAATGGTTAACGAAAGAAGTGTCCAAATGAGTGAATAAAGATATGGAAGAAAATATACACTCCTGGAAATGGAAAAAAGAACACATTGACACCGGTGTGTCAGACCCACCATACTTGCTCCGGACACTGCGAGAGGGCTGTACAAGCAATGATCACACGCACGGCACAGCGGACACACCAGGAACCGCGGTGTTGGCCGTCGAATGGCGCTAGCTGCGCAGCATTTGTGCACCGCCGCCGTCAGTGTCAGCCAGTTTGCCGTGGCATACGGAGCTCCATCGCAGTCTTTAACACTGGTAGCATGCCGCGACAGCGTGGACGTGAACCGTATGTGCAGTTGACGGACTTTGAGCGAGGGCGTATAGTGGGCATGCGGGAGGCCGGGTGGACGTACCGCCGAATTGCTCAACACGTGGGGCGTGAGGTCTCCACAGTACATCGATGTTGTCGCCAGTGGTCGGCGGAAGGTGCACGTGCCCGTCGACCTGGGACCGGACCGCAGCGACGCACGGATGCACGCCAAGACCGTAGGATCCTACGCAGTGCCGTAGGGGACCGCACCGCCACTTCCCAGCAAATTAGGGACACTGTTGCTCCTGGGGTATCGGCGAGGACCATTCGCAACCGTCTCCATGAAGCTGGGCTACGGTCCCGCACACCGTTAGGCCGTCTTCCGCTCACGCCCCAACATCGTGCAGCCCGCCTCCAGTGGTGTCGCGACAGGCGTGAATGGAGGGACGAATGGAGACGTGTCGTCTTCAGCGATGAGAGTCGCTTCTGCCTTGGTGTCAATGATGGTCGTATGCGTGTTTGGCGCCGTGCAGGTGAGCGCCACAATCAGGACTGCATACGACCGAGGCACACAGGGCCAACACCCGGCATCATGGTGTGGGGAGCGATCTCCTACACTGGCCGTAAACCACTGGTGATCGTCGAGGGGACACTGAATAGTACACGGTACATCCAAACCGTCATCGAACCCATCGTTCTACCATTCCTCGACCGGCAAGGGAACTTGCTGTTCCAACAGGACAATGCACGTCCGCATGTATCCCGTGCCACCCAACGTGCTCTAGAAGGTGTAAGTCAACTACCCTGGCCAGCAAGATCTCCGGATCTGTCCCCAAGTGAGTATGTTTGGGACTGGATGAAGCGTCGTCTCACGCGGTCTGCACGTCCAGCACGAACGCTGGTCCAACTGAGGCGCCAGGTGGAAATGGCATGGCAAGCCGTTCCACAGGACTACATCCAGCATCTCTACGATCGTCTCCATGGGAGAATAGCAGCCTGCATTGCTGCGAAAGGTGGATATACACTGTACTAGTGCCGACATTGTGCATGCTCTGTTGCCTGTGTCTATGTGCCTGTGGTTCTGTCAGTGTGATCATGTGATGTATCTGACCCCAGGAATGTGTCAATAAAGTTTCCCCTTCCTGGGACAATGAATTCACGGTGTTCTTGTTTCAATTTCCAGGAGTGTAGAACATGTGAACTGGGACCTGAACCCCGTCCCAGGATATCAAGGACAAATTACAACAGTTGTGGGCCAGCTTCTTCAGTAGAGGATTCAAGTAATTTATGACATCCTTCCCAACACGATCTGTGCATCCATTGAGGTCATAGAGGGTGAAACGCCATACTGATAAGTGGACTGGTACTGTCAAGTTCTTTGTAAATTTGACGCGATTTTGTAATCAATGAAATAGCGTAACATACGCTCTCAGCCAATGAAGTTTCATTTCGTTTCCTGCTCCTCTTCTAAGCTCTTAGAATTATTTTTTCTTTTTTTACCAGACTGTTTAATTTGCAGGCGAATATTCCTTTTCAAATTTTTCACATGTGCATCGGTTCAGTCAATAAACATTAAAAATATTTGGTTATAGGAACGACCTTCGGAAACTACCTGTGGCCCTAAAGGGCATCCGTAATCAGATATCAGTAAAGGCATGTGCAAGGGGCTCTAGTCGCAAGGTATGATGTTGTTATGTTTCCTTACAGTGTGCGTGTGTGTTCGTTGATTGCATTGCGACTTGCTTGTCAGTTAGTGCACGACAGTCCATGCAGTTGGTCGTGAGTGGACTGTGGGATTTACCAATGAAGAAAAGCCGACACGTTCATGGTGTGTGACGAGTCTAGGAAGAATGCAAAAAATGGCTCTGATCACTATGGGACTTAACTTCTAAGGTCATCAGTCCCCTAGAACTTAGAACTAATTAACCCTAACTAATCTAAGGACGTCACACACATCCATGCCCGAGGCAGGATTCGAACCTGCGACCGTAGCGGTCGCGCGGTTCCAGACTGTAGCGCCTAGAACCGCTCGGCCACACCAGCCGACTAGGAAGAATGCAGTTCGTTCCTGTACTGTATGCGGCAATACATCCCAACAGACGTCATCCATCTAGGTAATTATTTGTCAGGCTCTTTAACCAGTTACATGAAAGTAAGAGGAGGAAACAAGTGACGAGAGAAAAACTAATATTCTTGCTGCAGACGATCCGCACCTTATCGCACGAGGAAGAGGCATGTCATGCAAGTGTCCCAATCATTATCCATCCACATTGGTTCTACCCCTATTACATGTCTCTCCATCATGAGCTCCGTGGAGACGATTATCACAATCGTGCTAACTTCCGTACATGGGCATTAAGACAAGATACTTTAGACGCATCACGTCTCTTGTTTACTAATGAAGCAACATTTATCAATCATGGACGTGTAAACATGCATTTTTTACTATTCCCGCTGGCTTCAGCAGGTGGAACGTCAGCGTCGATGGAGCGTAAGCGTGTGGTGGTGGACAGAGAACCATTAGCACATAGGTCAGTTTTTCGTAATACGACTCCTTATTACCAATCGATTGTGTGCAAAATGCGCACAAATGTTACTTTTTATTTCTGCAATATTTAAGGTGCTACTTTTAGGTGATTCACCCTGTATAAGGGGCAGTCAAATGGAAACGAGACGGGAAAAAATAAATAAACTGTTTATTATTCAACAGCAATCGCCGTAACTGTCAGTACATTTATCTCACTGAGACCTTCATGGAAAAATGTTTTCGGTAGTCCACGGAACTACGATTATACCCAGTTGTGTATCTCTCATCCGAAGCAGACGGACAGCCGCGCATTTCTTTCTTCAGGGTCCAAAAATTTTGAAATCGCTGGAAGGTATGGAGAACGTTTAGGGATTTCCAGCGAAACAGCTTTGGCAACTTGTGAGCGGGCATTCTCCTGCAAACAGAATGATACCGTCCGTCAACATTCCTGGGAGTTTGGACTTGATAGTTTCCTTCCATTGACTGCATAGTGTCCACGAACTGCTATCCGTTAATTGTTGAGCAGTTTTTCAGAAAGTCAATGACCAGCGGGCCGTCGCAGTCAAAAGAGAAAGGACATCATGACTTTCTCGGACCTGGCATGTCTGTTGTTTCGACTACACCGCAGAAGCTTCGTTGTAAAGTCCTTACATATACTACATACAGTGCCGTTCTCACCCCATGTGATTTCCGTATTTTTGGAGTCCTGAATGAAGACATTCGTGGATGTCGACTCACTTCGGACGAAAAAGTGCACACCCGGGGACAATCACGATTCTATAGGTAACAGTAAACATTTTTCCATCCAGACACTGGCTGTTAATAGACAGTTTCCTTGCCTTTTTTCCATCTGTCTCGGTTTCATTTGACTGCCCCATGTATTTAGATGGACAACACGTCAAATTCGCTCATAGACACATCTTCGAGATCACCCCGCGCTAAAGCTGGAGTCAGCAAGTCGTTTCTCAAGTCATGACTCTCTTTCGTTGGGTCGTCCCTCAAATTATTCGTGCATTTTTCGATCAACGAGCATCATTTAAATGAAGGAGCTCAATGAAACATTTGAGATTTTATTTTAGATACGAATTACACTGAAGAGCCAAAGAAACTGGTACACCTGCCTAATATCGTGTAGGGCCCCCGCGAGCACGCAGAATTGCCGTAACACGACGTGACATGGACTGAACTAATGTCTGAAGCAGCGCTGGAGGGAACTGACACCATGAATCCTGCAAGACTGTCCGTAAATCCGTAAGAGTACGAGGGGATGGAGTTCTCTTCTGAACATTACGTTGCAGATATGCTCAATAATGCTCATGTTTCGCAGTTTGGTGGCCAGAGGAAGTGTTTAAACTCAGAGGAGTGTTCCTGGAGTCACTCTGTAGCAATTCTGGACGCGTGGGGTGTCACATTGCTCAGCTTGAATTGCCCAAGTCTGTCTGAGTGCACAATGGACATGAATGAATGCGGGTGATCAGACAGGATGCTTACAAAGAGTCATTTGTCAGAGTCGTATCTAGACGTACTAGTGGTCTCATATCACTCCCACTGCACACGCCCCACACCATTACAGAGCCTCCATCATCTTGCTGACATGTAGGGTCCGTGGACTCAAGAGGTTGTCTCCAAACCAGTACACGTCCATCCGTTCGATACAATTTGAAACGAGACCCGTCCAACCAGGCAATATGTTTCCAATCATCAACAGTCCAATGTCAGTGTCGACGGGTCCAGGCGAGGGGTAAAGCTTTGTGTTATTCAGTCGTCAAGGGTACGCGAGTGGGCCTTCAGCTCCAAAAGCGTATATCGATGATGTTTCGTTGAATGGTTTGCATGCTGACACTTGATCACGCAGCATTGACATCTGCAGCTTTTGCGGAAGGGTTGCACTTTTGTCACGTTGAACGGTTCTCTTCAGTCGTCGATGGTCCCTTTCTTGTAGGATCTTTCTCCGGCCGCAGAGATGGTGGAGATTTGATGTTTTATCGGATTCATGATATTCGCGGTACACTCATTAAATGGTCGTACGGGAAAAATTCCCACTTCATCGCTACCTCAGAGTTGCTGTGTCCCAACGCTCGTGCGCCGCCTATAACACCACTTGTGAAAGTGTTCACTTAAATCTTGTTAACTTGCCATTGTAACAGCAGTGACCAATCTAACAACTACACCAGACACTTGTTGTCTCATATATACGTTGCCGATTGCAACGTCGTATTCTACCTTTTTATATACCTCTGAATACTGTGACGGTACAAACCCCCGTTACTAGATGAATATTTTTAGTATGCAAGGACTGCTTTGTGGAGAGCTAGCGCGCTACATGGTGCGCGATTCGCGCAGACGTGTCGCGCGCCCGCGCGAGATTTACAATGGTCTGTGGGATGGTCTCCGCCGCTGGGCGGCCACGTGGCCCGCAGCTTGGTTTCTGGCACATTATGCGAAAACTATGTAACTTACGGTGAAGAGCTATTGTGGTCAGCAATATGCACCTTCTGAAAGATCGATGTTTATTTCAAGTCACGAGACGCAAAAGTTATAGTAACCTCAAAATAGGTTAAGATCAGGGATACTGAAAGATTAATAAAAAATAGTAAAGAACAACTTAGAGGGATGAGCGAGCACTCATTAAAAACGTTTCGTCATAGCGGATCGAGTGCCGCTGTCATACGTTAAGATTCATAAATAATTAAGCCCGTAAAGAACAATAAACAAAGTTTGAGGGAAAATTGTTTATAAAATTCAATAGAAAATTCATGACGTAAAGAACGGCACTATATAATATTTTGGGTGGCATCATACGTATTTTAAACAAGTTATACTATATACTTAACTTGCAATAGTTTACATTATTTGCAAATTATTATTAAGATTTATCTCCCATAATTAATTAATTATTATAGATATGGAGATTTTGAGAAGCGCAATGTGTAGATCGCTATAGATTACGTCTAAAAACGTTTCTATATGCAGTCCTATGTTAAAACTTTGCAGCAGAGATGTCAACAAACAAATTTGCGCTAAGTTGCGAAATTTTGCAAAAAACTAAAACTTGATTTACGGACGATAGAATAATCCTATAAATTAATGTAACATAGTAAATAGTATGTACTTTTTAGAGCGGTTCCGATGGTGTACTTCTGTCGAGGGATGAATGTATCAAAATTTGTGACCTTAACTGGTGAGACTGCATAACCAGGGGGCAGACATCCGAACCTATATAAGCGAGCGGCCATCTTGGCCAGAGGTCAGTCGTTGGTGAGTCGTCTTGGAGGGTGGATGGCGAGCGAGCCCCACTTGAGGGTGGCCAATGTGGTCGTTTGAGAACTTTTTCTAGCGCCGATTTATTTCTACAAAGAGTATTGTTTAATAGTGCAAGTGTGCAAGCACATATTTGGTGAACTGGAAGTGATACGATTATTTGTGTGAGTGCGAATTACGAGGTATACATCGGCGTAAGTGAACAAGTGGCGATCTGTGATTTCGCGCCAAAACTGCTAGAACAAAGAGGACAGTGGGACTTGTGGTTCTGTTCGAATTAATAGAGTAATTTTCGTTTATAGCAGCCTACATTACTGCTACTGGGGGCTCGGACTCAAATTATTATTAAAGTAAAACTGTAAACCGTCTCACCAGTGCTAATTTCATTGTGTGAAAGAAAAGGACAACGCCAATAAATAGTGATTGAACTGTGTCGTGAAAAACTGATTTTGCTATAATAATTGCTTAATTTTTGTTCCCTAGTATAAACTGTACTCACGAATATTAATTGAAAAACTATAACTAATGAGCGGGTGTGGAATAGTGTACTAACGCACCAAGTGTAGAAATCATCCCCTGAGACTTACGTGAGAGCCAAATTTGCTATAACAATTTTCAACCAACATTTGTATATGCACATTCGTGAGAACGCTTCAACCGCAGTTCTTTATTTACCGCACCGTCGCAATACGCATGCCTGTATCTGTTTCTTTGGCGCCCCAGTGTACTTAATTTTATGTTAATCCAGCTTCTTGTTGGTAAGCTTTAGAAAAGTATCAATAACTCCATACATATCGGTTTGCATAAAAAAATGATATAAAACTTTTCGATTCCTTTGAGGTTTATGTCTGCATCGTTTGATTTTTTGTACATTTTGAAAAGTCTTACTGTCACAAGTGCTTCTCCCCCCTCCCCCAGGACGGAATTCGTGCAACCCACCTGCTGCTTCTTATGTCGTTACATGTAAATGTGTGAGACCGTTTCAGAGTGTTTGCTCAGCTCGCAAATGAGGCGGAACACGGGTACACCCTCATTCTTTCATGTCCATTGTGCATTCCGACGGACTTGGGCTATTCCACCACGACAATGTGACAGCCCACATGTCCAGAATTGCTAGAGAGTGACTCCAGGAACACGCCTCTGAGTTTAAACACTTCTGCTGACCACTAAACTCACCAACATGAACATTATCGAGGTGGGCGCGATGGCCGAGCGGTTCTAGGCACCAAGTCCGAAACCGCGAGACCACTACGGTCGCAGGTTCGAATCCTGCCTCGGGCATGGATGTTTGTGATGTCCTTAGGTTAGTTAGGTTTCACTAGTTCTAAGTTCTAGGGGACTAATGACCTCAGCAGTTGAGTCCCATAGTGCTCAGAGCCATTTGAACCATTTTTGAACCAATGATTTAATGGTGAACTGTTATGTCTTTACGTTCTATCAAGATATGCATAGACCATAGAAACTTTGTAGGAACAACAGTTAATAAGAAGTTAAGCCAATGATTCAGTAATTGATAGCATAGCATGATATCCAGCACTCCCAAACAGATTTTCTGAAACTTATTGCCGTCCCTCTCAAGACACTTGAAGTCTCATACGTTGGTCAGTATTGTTCTGCTTCCGCTATCCTGTCTGGCCTCTGCGGTATTTCAGATGATCATAGTCCATTTCATCAGTGACTCTAAGCACTACAGTATCGAAAGTTCAATAACATAGCAACTGCAGTGACGTTATTCTGCCCATCTAAAATCATGGTTTTTTCATAAATACGAAAGGTTTTATAAGGTTTTCACTCGATGAGTACATTTATACTACAATTTACCATTCATAAAATCACTCAGTTCAATGCACATTTATGAGTGTTTTACGCAGAACCTTCAAAATCTTTAATGTTCGGAAGGTATCTGAGAAAACGGGACATTCGCAGTTAAAAACGCACCAAATTGAGCAAAAGTGTTACAATTATTAAGTTAACTTATTTTTATTGTTGCATGAAGTTAATTAAAACTAGCTGCTCCATATTGTGAGCTACCTCCCTCATCTGCGTTAACGTTTAACAGTTGTCTTCATCTTTTTCTATCTTGTTTGATTAAATTTTTTGCTGCAACCTCAATTTTCTGCTACCAAGTGCGCATTGTGATGTCCTTCCACAGTATGCTTCCTCAAAAACACACCTACCTTCTTAACAACTCTGTATAATACTAGAGGCGTTATTTGTGGTAATTACAACATCACAGGTCTCTGATTTCCTTATCCAAACAAGTACTCATTTTGGTAAGAAATGACAATATATAAATTTTTACACTTTTCATTTCCTTGCCGATACACCTTCAATGTTACTGCACCACCACAACGGAAACAGTTTACTGCTTCAATCAAAATACATGCCAAAATGCTTAGTTCCATAATTGTGCTGGCTTTCACGTCATTTTCTAACTGAGTTCCTCGTAAACGCTGCAGTGTACTATTTTTTTCTCATGCTATAGGGAACGGGAGGAGTGGCGGTAGTGTGCTAGGGTTGGATGTGGAGCTCCGATTACGCTTGTTTTGTTTCAGCCATCACTCACACTCTCTTGTATTGTACACTGACAGCCGTGCTTAATTCCAAAAATACATCTGCGGTACAACTTTTACACATTTGTTTTCACGTTTCTTAACATTTAGTTTTCGGGCGGAGGGGGGATGTCTGCTTTATATACTAATCCATAACTCTAAACCGAAGGTACTTTATGGAAAACACCGCGTAAATCAAACAAAGCTCTTCGAGAACAAATCACTACTTAGAGCAAGCTGGCCATAACAAAATAACGAACATCACAGGCTTCCAGAGTAAACAGTTTAGAAAACGTGAGCAGTCAAGTGTAATTCTCGAGGAGGCAAACTGACTATTCGGGTGTAAAGACGAGAAGATAAGACCAACAAGAAACTGTTTCTTCCCAGAAATAATATATGAAACCGTTCAGGACTTCCGACTCTTTTTAATGAAAAAAGAAACATTCATCCCCGTTTTAAAATTATCTGCACTTGTTCCTCTATGAAATCGTAGTAGAAATAGTCATAAGTTAGATGTGGGTCAGTTTCCGAAGCAGAGGCAGAGGTCACTGCATGAAACATCCATGTTGCCCCCTGAACCGTCACCCGGCGAAGCAGTTGTGTCGGTGAGGGAGAGGAAAGGACTGCGCTGCCCCAGCTGTTACTCACCGTAGGCGTACAGAAGGTCCTCCATGTTTTCCTGGCTGTCAACATCCAGCTTGTACGTGATGCCAGAAATCTTCTCCATTGCGGCTTGCTGTGATATCAATTCGCGATTCTCGACTCTTTCATACCACGAAACTCGGCAGTTTTCGACTGAAATTCAAGTGAAACGACTTTTTTCTTTAATTTTACGGTACGTGTGGCCAAATGAACCGGCCACGAAACGTTCACTGCTGTAGATGGCCGGCCTTCACAATCTCGCGACTCCGGGCCTCGATTAGATAAGGGCGACGTTTAATGTGATAAAGCCGCTCTTGTAACAAGACCGCCAGAAAACACTGCGATTTTGCCACAGATGAGGGGATATCGCTCCTTGGAATCGGACTAGTTTCACCGATCATGAATTCCGGCGAAATCGATTCACTTTGTGATAGCTTGCAAGTAGTCGCAAGGCGCAGTTCAGCGAGTATGTAAGAAATTTTACCTTTGGGAGCTTCCTTGGATGATTCTGCGCATCATATGCTTGATAGTAGGTGTACGATTGGAGTATTTGAGCATCTCCTGGAGAGTACGATATTTTTTTTTGTTTTTTTTTCACATCTTCTACTCTATATGCTCGAGATGCAACGAGAGAGAGAGCTGTGTAAAGATACTCAAACACTCGGCAGGAGGAGTACGCCAACCATGAATCGTAATACGTCATGTGAAGAAAGATAACACACCAACAACAACTAGCGCCACCATACAAACGAAAATGACCACGCCAGAAGTTGTCCATTTGTCCGTAGTGAATGAAACCGACAACGGGCGAGCAAGTAGCGTTAACTTTCGCGTTCTTTGTTTTGGCCAAGGAGAGAGCATGATTCCAAGTCAAATTTAAGGGAAAGTCTCCGTCTCTGAAAAGATCATTTGCTCGTTTAATCTCAACTTTACTTAATGAAATTATCGCAATAGCTCGAAATGCACGCCAGAATCTCTATGCTGTCATATTTCATAACATGAATGGTAGCAACGAATTGTTCTAGAAAAAAATAAAAAAAAAGCACTCCGTCTTCAGGTCACGAGTGGCCTACCGGGGACCATCCGACCGCCGTGTCATCCTCAGTGGAGGATGCGGATAGGAGGGGCGTGGGGTCAGCACACTGCTCATCGTTATGATGGTATTCTTGACCGAAGCCGCTACTAGTCGGTCGAATAGATCCTCAGTTGGCATCACGAGGCTGAGTGCACCCCGAGAAATGGCAACAGGGCATGGCGGCTGAATGGTCACCCATCCAGGTGCCGGCCACGCCCAAGGGCGTTTAACTTCGGTGATCTCACGGGAACCGGTGTATGGACTGCGGCAAGGCCGTTGCCAACGAATTGTTCTGCAGTAGTAAATTTGTTTGCCTGTTGTAAGGTGTCTGACGCTTACCGTCTCTACACTGTACACCGGTCCGCGAAGGTCTTGATGGTCTGAACAATGAATGACATACCATAACTGTACGGATCACAGTAGACTCCTGTCTTACGCAAACCAAGATCATCGTTTACGGACGCGAAAATCGCTCTAATCTTAGATGTTGGCAGAGAAAATCTCTCTACGTCCTGTTCCCACAGAATGTGACTTCCTCTGATGGAAATGGCACTTGAGTGACGCAAAGAAGCCGTAGGTTTAGGTACCACCTCTCTATTTTCGTCATTACTCGATTCACGGTTTCTCGACAGTGAAATACGCTTTTTATCTCTCTTTCATTGTAACGAATCTGGCAAAAGGTGATACCGAGGTGGAATAACTCAGCAGAGAAACTTTCAGGGTCTGAGATGACTTAGGCTCTGTGAAGCCGGGTATGAAGTATACCCCTTCACGCAGGTCACAACCATGAGCCTGAAACTACTAACCAGAGTGAATTAGGTTCCTGTAAAAGGCTTGTCCCAGCGTACCTTCAACCTTGGTCAGGAGGAATGTTAGTATCACGTTCTGTTTAGAGTCTATAATTCAAGCGTGATGGTGGTCACCTTAAATTTTGCGAACCTCACCCCAGCATGAATGAGAAGTGTGCTTGGAACAACAGTAGCATTATACAAGTTTAAGTTCCCAAAAGTGGAAACAAGAATGTTTCTTGTGGTTAAATTTTTGAAGCGGCTGAAATATACGAGGTTTTTCTTATGTACCCTCCCAGTTGTAGAAGATGACTACGTGAAAACCAGAATACATTCAGAAAATGGACATATCAATTGAAACAGCATCTCTCCAAAATTTTAACTCACTTTACGGGTGCCCATGCGGGCACCGTTTGTGATGCAGAAAACGCCAATACGTGAGGACAGACCATAGACATTACTGTAGCAGTCGCTTCTTGCGTAGCCACTGCGAAAGAATATTTCTTTGTAAATCTGTTCATTGGCATTTCTGGCTATAGATGTGAACTAATTCGATGCGGCAATATGTCTGCCCTCTAGTAGTGCTCTTTGCAACCACTCCATAGATTTTTATTAGTCACTTATCGAAACTTGGAGAGATGCTGTATCCAGTGACATGTGTCTGTTTACTATATGGCTTGTAGTTCTCATGCAGTCGTCTTCTAACCCCCAGAGGTATTCATCAACAACGCTGTATAGAAAGACGTAAGGTGACTTCGGGGTTAAGTTCCAGACTAGAAATCCAAAGATCTGGAGATCGATGCTCGGTCAGTTTCCTGACATTTATCAATCACTTATCAGCCATTTCATTTCCTGCAATGTTTGTAAATGTGAAAAACGCCGACTTGCTACTTGGTTCGGAGTCCATGTTAATCTGTAAGTCCCCCCTTTAACTGGCTGGGTAAGTAAGTAGAAAAGTCGGATGACGACGTGAGGATCACTGCTACTATCATGCCTAGGAGAGAACTGTGGTTTTTAAACCCTACACCAATGGGGAAATTAAAAGCCACCGTATTTAGAAAGACAACACATACACTAGACAACTAGCTCCAACACACAACCAACGATGACCAAGGTCAGACGTTATCGACAGTGAAAAATTAAGAAACAACAGGTCAGAAAATAACATGTTTTGAGTTAGATGGAAGCTTTCGACTAGAATACGCAACTGCACTCTGAACCCTTAACAGAGATTCATTTGAATTCGCAGTTTCCTGGCACGAATTTTTAACCTGCTGTCTCCAAAACCCTAAACATAGTCAATAACCATGGTGACATACAATGATTTGTATTTTGTACATAGTTATAAGTTAACAGCAACCGTTTGTAATAGTAATGTAAAAATAAAATGGAAAATAAGAATAATTTTAAAAAACATAAAAGAAATTAATCCACGTTCCAAGAGAATAACTTCCAGCTTACATTCTTCTGATTCTATGAGAAAACCGCTTTTGTCTCTTGCATTGTGATTACGAAGATTACAGTTCAGCTTGTACTGACATCTGTTGTCAGCCACAAAAACCACTACGGAGTAAATGTATTGTAACTGACAAAAGCAAGCCGCCATTGGTGGCTCTCTGATGCAATCGAAACATGGCATGGTGGTAGAGGGGTGCCAACACTCCATAGTTTTCGAGAAAACGACGGTCAAACTTTCGACTCGACATCATGAGTTGACTCACGCATAGTAAAATTAAGGGAGTTAGAACAGCGGCGAAGAGCGTAGTTTCGAAATCCTATTTTACGGTTTGTCTTTCTTTTGTCATAACGAAGGTATGTGACATCAATACGTTTTGTGACATCAAAAAATACAATGGAATTATTGACAAAAGACATAATCATTTCAAATCTTATTATCAAAAAATTAATAACTGAAAATCAAAAACATTTCAAGTTTTGCTTTGTATTTTATTTTTATGCTTAAAGAGAACCAGTGCAAGGCATACATGTCACAGTTCTCATTTTTTGTGTAAGTATCTTTAGGAATACAACATCGCGTTATAGGGATAATTCCATGGTAAATCAAACATATCGAATCATTTTTTCGAAAACTGGACCATGACGCTGATTACTGATCAAAATGTGTATTTTAATTTCAACTCTTCCACTTTTGATTTTCCTTTACTGTGCGATGAGACTAAGGCACTTCCGCCGGCCGTTGTGGCCGAGCGGTTCTAGGCGCTTCAGTCTGGAACCGCGCGACCACTACGGTCGCAGGTTCGAATCTTGCTTCGAGCATGGATGTGTTGATGTCCTTACGTTAGTTACGTTTAAGTAGTTCTAAGTCTAGGGGACATGACCTCAGATATTAAGTCCCATAGTGCTTACAGCCATTTGAACCACTTCCGTATCTGGGAAAGTAATTGTTCATCTGTCAGTAAAAGTATACGTCGCAGGCTTTACGTAACGGCATACGCTTTGATGGCATTACTTTTAATGGACATATCTATATTCCGATTAAGTCGACAAACAGCTCTTCGTATAAGGAGGAATCGTTTTGCCCATCTCACGAGTAAATAATGTGCAGAACCGGGTCCATTTTTAGACAACGTTGCAAAGTATCTACGGAATCTGATTATAGGTTTCTTTTGTCACTTTTCCAATGCTGCGGTTACTACATGCACGTTCTAATGTCTTTCCTTTACATGGTTTACATTGTGATGGACTCTAGGACCAAACAGGTAACCAGTTTTTTCGAGACAAACGAAATCTGTCGGTAGCAGTTTTTTGGAAGGCGTTAATCCCTGTCAGTTGTGTGATACAATCTATTTTTAAAAAGATTTGAAATCTTTGTTTTTTTTGCCATTAATTCCATGATGTATCACGATGTCACACAAATATTGATGTCACTTATTTTTACGAACAGAAACATAAGATTGGTTTTGAACACGGGTAGCAAAATTTCGGATATCTGCTATTTAGCTACTGTATTACCATCGCACTGGAGTCGAAGCCGCGCGAGTAGCCTGGCGAAGTCGCTTCGAAACTTTGATCATCATTTTTTTGGAAGCTACTGCGCGTTGGCACCTAAGCCAAAATACGTGTCACTTTATTTTCATCCTGCTATAAACCAGCCAAGTGTCCACCGCATCAGTGAGAGATGTATGGCGGGTTTCCCTCGTTAGTGTAAGAATTCCAAGAGACTTAAAATGTTTTCTGCGAGGTATTTGGTTATGTGTTTTACATAGTCTTCTTACAGCTTGCTACTGCTAATATACACTCTGTTTACACTAGGTGTACAACCTACAAAGATAATTCCACAAGGCAACGAAGAGTGAGAATATGCAAAAAAATATTTTTCTCTTCACTTTAGGTGTCCATTATGATAAGTGCTTTTAAGAACAAAACGTGTTTAACTTAACTTCTTGATTAGTTCAGCTATTTCTTCATTATGTTTCAGCTTGTTGTCCCACTGGACCGCAAGGAATTTTACACATTGCGTTTCATTAAATGTTTGGCCATCAAAGTTCACTTCTTGATGTCTCATAGTTTACATACATGTCGCCGCGAACCTAACAAAATACACTCCTGGAAATTGAAATAAGAACACCGTGAATTCATTGTCCCAGGAAGGGGAAACTTTATTGACACATTCCAGGGGTCAGATACATCACATGATCACACTGACAGAACCACAGGCACATAGACACAGGCAACAGAGCATGCACAATGTCGGCACTAGTACAGTGTATATCCACCTTTCGCAGCAATGCAGGCTGCTATTCTCCCATGGAGACGATCGTAGAGATGCTGGATGTAGTCCTGTGGAACGGCTTGCCATGCCATTTCCACCTGGCGCCTCAGTTGAACCAGCGTTCGTGCCGGACGTGCAGACCGCGTGACACAACGCTTCATCCAGTCCCAAACATGCTCACTTGGGGACAGATCCGGAGATCTTGCTGGCCAGGGCAGTTGACTTACACCTTCTAGAGCACGTTGGGTGGCACGGGATACATGCGGACGTGCATTGTCCTGTTGGAGCAGCAAGTTCCCTTGCCGGTGTAGGAATGGTAGAACGATGGGTTCGATGACGGTTTGGATGTACCGTGCACTATTCAGTGTCCCCTCGACGATCACCAGTGGTGTACGTCCAGTGTAGGAGATCGCTCCCCACACCATGATGCCGGGTGTTGGCCCTGTGTGCCTCGGTCGTATGCAGTCCTGATTGTGGCGCTCACCTGCACGGCGCCAAACACGCATACGACCATCATTGGCACCAAGGCAGAAGCGACTCTCATCGCTGAAGACGACACGTCTCCATTCGTCCCTCCATTCACGCCTGTAGCGACACCACTGGAGGCGGGCTGCACGATGTTGGGGCGTGAGCGGAAGACGGCCTAACGGTGTGCGGGACCGTAGCCCAACTTCATGGAGACGGTTGCGAATGGTCCTCGCCGATACCCCAGGAGCAACAGTGTCCCTAATTTGCTGAGAAGTGGCGGTGCGGTCCCCTACGGCACTGCGTAGGATCCTACGGTCTTGGCGTGCATCCGTGCGTCGCTGCGGTCCGGTCCCAGGTCGACGGGCACGTGCACCTTCCGCCGACCACTGGCGACAACATCGATGTACTGTGGAGACCTCACGCCCCACGTGTTGAGCAATTCGGCGGTACGTCCACCCGGCCTCCCGCATGCCCACTATACGCCCTCGCTCAAAGTCCGTCAACTGCACATACGGTTCACGTCCACGCTGTCGCGGCATGCTACCAGTGTTAAAGACTGCGATGGAGCTCCGTATGCCACGGCAAACTGGCTGACACTGACGGCGGCGGTGCACAAATGCTGCGCAGCTAGCGCCATTCGACGGCCAACACCGCGGTTCCTGGTGTGTCCGCTGTGCCGTGCGTGTGATCATTGCTTGTACAGCCCTCTCGCAGTGTCCGGAGCAAGTATGTGTTCTTTTTTCCATTTCCAGGAGTGTATATTCTGTAAACTAGCGTCTGTTCTTTTTATACCTCTCTGTGATCATTGCTTGTACAGCCCTCTCGCAGTGTCCGGAGCAAGTATGTGTTCTTTTTTCCATTTCCAGGAGTGTATATTCTGTAAACTAGCGTCTGTTCTTTTTATACCTCTCTGTCTCTCTCTCTATCTCTCTCTCTCTCTGTGTGTGTGTGTTTGTGTGTGTGTGTGTAGACGTGTGTTATGAGTTGTTGTGTTATGTGTGTGTGCGTCTGCGTGTGCAGTGTGTGTGTGTGTGTGTGTGTGTGTGTGTGTAAGAGAGAGAGAAAGAGAGAGAGAGAGAGAGACCGGGAGAGTGTACGTGTATGATTTTGTGTTTGTGTAGGTGTGGGTGGGGCGTTCGTGGTTGTGTCAGTGGTTATTCAGGGCGAGTCGTAGAAAGTTAAATATGAATGTAATAGCTGTCAGACAGTGGTTGAATGTTCTGGTGCTCAGTTGATGTAAGTTTTGGTTCAAATGTTTTGTGGAGGGGTTTATCGCTGAGTGAGTGGAAAAATGTAGGGGGGTATTTTTACGATAATAATGCACTGTTGGAGTGTTTATTATTTTAGCTGTTAATTAAACAGTAAGGTGGCTGTCACATATATTTGATCATTCAGCACGATTTTCTTTTCTGTTTCGGCTTTTTGTGTGCGATAATTTTCTTGCAGAGTTAGGAGATTTTTTTATTGTTGATTCTGGTTGTTGTCATGTCTTCTTCTCTAGAGGTTGGTTTGTGATTGTGTTCTCTTAGGTGTTCTGTAAATGTGAAGTGGTTTGTCCCATACTTCCAGGCCATCATATGGACTTTGTGTCTGCCATCAAATGTTGTTGTTGTTGTTGTGGTCTTCAGTCCTGAGACTGGTTTCATGCAGCTCTCCATGCTACTCTATCATGTGCAAGCTTCTTCATCTCCCAGTACCTACTGCAACCTACATCCTTCTGAATCTGCTTAGTGTATTCATCTCTTGGTCTCCCCCTACGATTTTTACCCTCCACGCTGCCCTCCAACACTAAATTGGTGATCCCTTGATGCCTCAGAACATGTCCTACCAACCGATCCCTTCTTCTGGTCAAGTTGTGCCACAAACTCCTCTTCTCCCCAATCCTATTCAGTACCTCCTCATTAGTTATGTGATCTACCCATCTAATCTTCAGCATTCTTCTGTAGCACCACATTTCGAAAGCTTCTATTCTCTTCTTGTCCAAACTATTTACCGTCCATATTTCACTTCCATACATGGCTACACTCCATACAAATACATTCAGAAATGACTTCCTGACACTTAAATCTATACTCGATGTTAACAAATTTCTCTTCTTCAGAAACGCTTTCCTTGCCATTGCCAGTCTACATTTTATATCCTCTCTACTTCGACCATCATCAGTTATTTTGCTCCCCAAATAGCAAAACTCCTTTACTACTTTAAGTGTCTCATTTCCTAATCTAATACCCTCAACATCACCCGACTTAATTCGACTACATTCCATTATCCTCGTTTTGCTTTTGTTGATGTTCATCTTATATCCTCCCTTCAAGACACCATCCATTCCGATCAACTGCTCTTCCAAGTCCTTTGCTGTCTCTGACAGTATTACAATGTCATCGGCGAACCTCAAAGTTTTTATTTCTTCTCCATGGATTTTAATACCTACTCCGAATTTTTCTTTTGTTTCCTTTACTGCTTGCTCAATATACAGATTGAATAACATCGGGGAGAGGCTACAACCCTGTCTTACTCCCTTCCCAACCACTGCTTCCCTTTCATGTCCCTCGACTCTTATAACTGCCATCTGCTTTCTGTACAAATTGTAAATAGCCTTTCGCTCCCTGTATTTTACCCCTGCCACCTTTAGAATTTGAAAGAAAGTATTCCAGTCAACGTTGTCAAAAGCTTTCTCTAAGTCTACAAATGCTAGAAACGTAGGTTTGCCTTTCCTTAATCTTTCTTCTAAGATAAGTCGTAAGGTCAGTATTGCCTCACGTGTTCCAGTGTTTCTACGGAATCCAAACTGATCTTCCCCGAGGTCGGCTTCTACTAGTTTTTCCATTCGTCTGTAAAGAATTCGTGTTAGTATTTTGCAGCGGCGGCTTATTAAACTGATTGTTCGGTAATTCTCACATCTGTCAACACCTGCTTTCTTTGGGATTGGAATTATTATATTCTTCTTGAAGTCTGAGGGTATTTCGCCTGTTTCATACATCTTGCTCACCAGATGGTAGAGTTTTGTCAGGACTGGCTCTCCCAAGGCCGTCAGTAGTCCCAATGGAATGTTGTCTACTCCGGGGGCCTTGTTTCGACTCAGGTCTTTCAGTGCTCTGTCAAACTCTTCACGCAGTATCGTATCTCCCATTTCATCTTCATCTACATCCTCGTCCATTTCCATAATATTGTCCTCAAGTACATCGCCCTTGTATAGACCCTCTATATACTCCCTCCACCTATCTGCTTTCCCTTCTTTGCTTAGAACTGGGTTTCCATCTGAGCTCTTGATGTTCATACAAGTGGTTCTCTTCTCTCCAAAGGTCTCTTTAATTTTCCTGTAGGCAGTATCTATCTTACCCCTAGTGAGATAAGCCTCTACATCCTTACATTTGTCCTCTATCCATCCCTGCTTAGCCATTTTGCGCTTCCTGTCGATCTCATTTTTGAGACGTTTGTATCTCTTTTTGCCTGCTTCATTTACTGCATTTTTATATTTTCTCCTTTCATCAATTAAATTCAATATTTCTTCTGTTACCCAAGGATTTCTACTAGCCCTCGTCTTTTTACCTACTTGATCCTCTGCTGCCTTCACTACTTCATCCCTCAAAGCTACCCATTCTTGTTCTACTGTATTTCTTTCCCCCATTCCTGTCAATTGTTCCCTTATGCTCTCCCTGAAACTCTGAACAACCTCTGGTTCTTTCAGTTTATCCAGGTCCCATCTCCTTAAATTCCCACCTTTTTGCAGTTTCTTCAGTTTTAATCTACAGGTCATAACCAATAGATTGTGGTCAGAGTCCACATCTGCCCCTGGAAATGTCTTACAATTTAAAACCTGGTTCCTAAATCTCTGTCTTACCATTATATAATCTATCTGATACCTTTTAGTATCTCCAGGGTTCTTCCATGTATACAACCTTCTATCATGATTCTTAAACCAAGTGTTAGCTTGCCATCAAATGTATTGTCTATTTGTCCATATACTGCTTTTTCACTCATATCACAAATGTTAAATTTCCATCACAGATTTTGTATTGTCACCGATATATACCTGCTTGCTGGTATATATCTATGTCCTTTGCCAGTTTAGTGGTATATTTTTGGACAGAATTGCTTGTTGTGTATTCTGTTTTTACGCCCAGTCTTTCGAAAATCTTTGTGATTTTGTCTGTGAGTTTGTGTCTGTGTATCATTGCGTACCATATTCTGTGTTCTCTTATATTTTCCTGATTATTTTGTGTAGTTGTTATGGTACTGAGTATTTGTGATTGTGTTTGGTTCTGTTGTGTTTTTGCCTGTGGTTTTCTGTTTTCATTTCTCCTTCAATTTCGTTGTTGTTCTTTGTGACATGTTACTATTGAAACCATTGTTTTTGGCTATCTGCATTATTGTGTCAAGTTCTTTTTCGTAGTTTTCTTTGTTGAGTGACATTCTGTTCAGTCTATGTATCATGTGCCGGAGTGCTGCTTGCTTTATTGAGGGTGGGTCGTTCGAGGATTGGGGAATAATGTCAGTTGCTGTTGGTTTACAGTAAATTTCAATCAGATGTTTACTGTTTTTTATACTGTTCTCCTTCAATTGTGAATTTCATATTTTTGTGTATCTTTTTGACAGCAGCTTGTGGTTTTTTCAATTTTTACAAAAGATTTCTGATCGAGAAAACAAATACCAATTTTCGTGGTTCTGTCTTCAAAATTGACTTAATAGCGACATATTTCCAAAAACCGTTAGGGGTGGAATTCCGAAAAATCCATTCTTAGCGACGCCTACAGTGTACGATCAAAACTCTGTCCAGATTTCAGGTTTTTATCCTCAGCGCTTTGATCTGGTTGATGATGAGTTAGACAAGACATTGCCTTTTATAAGCATAGATTGCGTGAATATGGAGTATCGTCTCAGTCGTGCAACTGGATTCGACATTTCCTGTCGATAAGATCACAGTTCGTAGTAATTGACAGAGAGTCATCGAATAAAACGTGATATTTGGCGTTCCCGAAGGAAGTGATACAGGCTGTTTGCTCTTCCTAATCTGTATAAACCATTTAGGAGAAAAACCTTCTTAGATTGTTTTCAGATGGAGCTGTCATTTACTGTCTGGAAAGCCATCAGAAGGTCAAAACCATTTGGAAAATTATATAGACAAAATATCTATATGGTTCGAAAAGTGGTAGATGACCCTAAATAATGAAAAGTGTGAGTGCATCCACATGAGTACCAAAAGGAATTCGTTAAATTTCGGTTATGTGATAAACCACATAAACTTAAAGGCTGCAGATTCAACTAAATAAGTCGGAACTATTCGGATCGACGGAGAAAATTGGAGAAGTTCAAAGGAGGGCAGTCCGTTCTGTACTATCGCGAAACAGGGCAGAGAGTGCCACGTATATGATAAGCGAACTGGGATGTCATTCATTAAAATAAAGGCGTTTATCGTTGTACTAAGGTATATTGCCATAATTTCAATCTCCAACGTTTTCTTCAAAATGCGGAAAAATTTTGTTAACACCGACCTACATACAGAGAAATGATCATTGTAATAAAATAAGAGTAAAATACTTCCTGGCAGATTAAAACTGCGCGCCGGACCGAGGCTCGAACTCGGGACTTCTGCCTTTCGCGGGCAAGTGCTCTACCAACTGAGGTACCCAAGCACGACTCACGCCCCATCCTCACAGCTTTATTTCCGCCAGTACCCCGTCTCCTACCTTCCAAACTTCACAGTAGCTCTGCTGCGAACCTTGCAGAACTAGCACTCCTGGAAGAAAGGATATTGCGGAGACATGACTGTCCAGATGAACCAAAGGGCTACCGACAGTCTCCTCAACGGCCGTTCAGCTAACCTTGTTGCGCATGGGCTTCAGCAGCTAGCGCCTGGTTCATCGACGTCGAAGGCTGGAATTTGCACGCAAATACCGCATCTGGGCGTTTACTGAGTGGCGATAGGTGGTCTTTTCAAATGAATAGAGTCTTATGCTCCATCAGACAGATGGGCGTTGGCGTGTTCGGTTTGAATCGTCTAAAACCAAACTCCCTGAAAGCAGGAGGGAGTGTTATGGCGAGGGGAATGTTTTGGTGATATTTCCTGGGTGATCTCGTCATGTTTGACTGCTTCCTTCAAACGTTTGAACCACACTGAGCCTTCTGGCTGTGGGTGTCACCTATTAAAGGGAAGACACAGATGGCGCTCCGTTAGTTATGACACTATACTATTGTTGGCGAACGGCGTTGAAACTATTATCTGTTCCTCCACCACCCCTCAGGTGGCATATGCCGTCATCCGAATAAAATCGACGTCGTCTTTCCAGATGTACTAATCTTTTTTTTTCGGCACTGTATAAGTTGCCGCTGATGGGTATGTACTTCCTACACTAATACAATGAATTAAGTAAAGGTGTAATAACATGACATATTTTCCATATCTGCAAGCTATAGGTAATCACAAACACAAGAATTTATCATTTAAGTTTCCTCAGCCTCTGTGATACTTTTTCGTTCTTAGAGATCTATATATACAGGCTGTTTGAAAAAGAACTCTGTAGTTTTAAGTATAAATTTAATAGGGAAATTAACGAAAAATTATATCAATGAGTACATATCATGAAAGAGAATTCCTTCAAGTTTTGTTTAATGTAAATAGACTTCAGCGTGGACGCCATTTGTTGCCCTGCATACATCGAGAGGATATTCCACTTCTCGCCACGTATTCACAAACATTTCAAATGTAACTGTCCCAACCGCCACGACAATTCATTCTCATAAATGATTGATGTCTCTGATCACCAATTCTGTGTAGAAAGTCAACAGCAAACTCATACCTTTCGATTTTATCAATAGGTTTTATTTCATGTAACAGCTACAATTTGTAGCCGTACAACTTAAGTTTTTTACGCACATCATACACAGTACATATAGGCACTCCTAATTGTAGACTACGTCTGGCAAATGATTTCTTCGGGCTCCTAACACACGAAACACGGATCTGTTCAACAATGTCTTCAGAAATTCTCGGTCTACCTGGTGATTTTACTTTTAAAACACTACCGTTTTCCTTGAAAGACTTTAGCCACTGACGGATAGTTTTTGCTGTAGGTGGTTCACCACCATTCTGACGTCTAAAATTACATTGCACTGTTATAACTGACTCAGTTTTCACAAGCCAAATAACACACTGCGCTTTCTGTTGCGGAGCACACATGGTTGCTCAGTTGCTCTGCATTGCATTGCACGCACGCCAGGACTGAACTGAAGGAACAGAGGGCAAGAAGAGCACTGGTGCCGCCTCAAGGTCAAGCAGACCAGCCAACTACAGGGGAGCCAAATTTGGCCAGTTGCTGAATCAAACACCACAAACTAGAATAGTGTATGTCATCTTGTACAGATTCTAGGGCACATTAAAACTAGGGATTTATTTTTCAGATACACTGTACTTTCGTTATCTGCTGTTAAGCCTATTTCTTAAGAACGCCAAACGCTGGAGAACAAATTCATGTATCGCCGATTTTGGAAACCCTTCTAAAAAATATCAAGTCTCCTCTATTATTAAACTTCCATTGTTCTCTTTTCCTACTGCTTCGTAGCATTTTACACGTGGTTATCAAAATAAAAATTGTGTGACGTGAATGTGTGGGTGTCTGTACAACATCAAATGCAAGTTCAACAACATAACAGACACAATTTTTTCTAGGGCGGTGGTAATTACGAGATCAGAAGAATATAATTTGGAAAGATAACAGTTCGGTTTATAACTATCTTCCCGACAACTTGACAATAAGCGCCTTAGGCGAAACTAAGAAGCATTATGTAGGTTTCCAGTAAATGTTCGTAGACAGCAGAAGTGGCAGAGGATTCTCCGATATAACAGAAATACAAAACGTGGGGCCTCATATGAACGCCACACAGCTGTCAGTGGAGAGGAATCGGAAACACTGGAAGTTTATTCATGAAGTGATTTACACTGCAGCACTTCGGCCTGCAGTTGTCAGCAATCGTAGTTTATGCAAAGGCGTGTCACTCACCCATTTCGTAGACTAAGTCCTCCACGTTCTCTTGAGTGTCAACGTCAAGTTTATATATTATTCCAGAGAACTGTTTCATCGATTCACGGTTGGAGACGGCGTCGCTGGAAGATTCTACCGCTGAACCAAGAGTCATGATGGACACGTGAACAATGGATGTTAACAAGTTGCGCGGAGCTGCACCTGAATATATAGCTGTGTAGCTGCCTTACTTCTCTGCAAAACAGGAAGTACGATTAGATAACTGTGTTATCAGATAGGTAAAACACAGTGCGCTGGAACCTGAAATTTGAGTGATATCAACGTGTAACGACGTACATCCTCCCTCAGGCATATACTGTTCACGTTACTAACTGCGTATTGAAGGAAGCGCCTCGCGGATTAGCCGAGCGGTCTTAGGCGCTGCAGTCATGGACTGTGCGGCTGGTCCCGGCGGAGGCTCGAGTCCTCCCTCGGGCATGGGTGTGTGTTTTTGTTCTTAGGATAATTTAGGTTAAGTAGTGTGTAAGCTTAGGGACTAATGACCTTAGGAGTTAAGTCCCATAAGATTTCACACACACACACATTTTTTGCAGGAAGCAGTTCACAGCCAAATATGTGTTTTAGGGACTAACGACGTAATTGAGCTCATACCAAACTTTGGCTTAATTACGCTCATCACTGCTTAGTCCGCCAGTCAACACCATGAATGTCTTAAAGCGAACATCACACATATCACTCCCAGTATTACAAAGGAAGTGTTATGTAGTGTTACTAGCTTGGGAGACCACGAAAGTTGGTTCAGTCCCCTAAATGGAAAATACTTCAGACATTGACATGTTTCCTTCTCGATATGAGAACGTTACCTCCCATGTACAACATACAGGATGGGCACAAAAATATGGAAACACAAAAAAAGAACTCATTACCGTGCGTAATACGATGCAGGGAAAGCGTTGACGTTCAAAACAGCTTCCATTCGATCGGAAAGGATAAATGCAGGTACCGCACAGTTTTCATGTGAATCTTATACCATTCTTCGAGCAAAATAATGGCAAATTCAGATGACGTTGATGGACGTGGATAGTAAAATGGTTCAAATGGCTCTGAATACTATGGAACTTAACATCTGAGGTCATCAGTCCCCTAGTCTTAGAACTACTTAAACCTAACTAACCTAAGGACATCACACACATCCATGCCCGAGACAGGATTCGAACCTGTGACCGTAGCAGCAGATCGGTTCCGGACTGAAACGCCTAGAACCGCTCAGCCACAACGGTCGGCAAGTGGATAGTAATAAAGCACCGTTTTCTCCCAAACAGGTCACAAAGGCTCAATGATGTTGACGTCTGATGACGGTGGTGGCCAGTGGATGTGCGACAGTCCTGCAGGACTCGAGCTGTGTGAACAGTGGTCCTGTAATCTTGGAGCACAGCATCACCACTGCAGAACAAGCAATGCTCCATGGGATGGACCTGTTTTGAGAAACTGGTCACATACTGAAACTTCCTGGCAGATTAAAACTGTGTGCTGGACCGAGACTCGAACTCGGGACCTTTGCCTTTCGCGGGCAAGTGCTCTACCAACTGAGCTACCCAAGCACGACTCACGCCCCAACCTCACAGCTTTACTTCTGCCAGTACCTCGTCTCCTACCTTCCAAACTTTACAGTAGCTCTCCTGCGAACTTTGCAGAACTAGCACTCCTGAATGAAAGGATATTGCGGAGACATGGCTTTCATATCAGCGCACACTCCGCTGCAGAGTGAAAATATCATTCTGGAAACATCCCCCAGGCTTTGGCAGAGCCAAGTCTCCATAATATCCTTTCTTTCAGGAGTGCTAGTTCTGCAAGGTTCGCAGGAGAGCTTCTGTAAAGTTTGGAAGGTAGGAGACGAGGTACTGGCAAAAGTAAAGATGTGAGGACGGGGCGTGAGTCGTGCTTGTGTAGCACAGTTGGTAGAGCACTGGCCCGCGAAAGGCAAAGGTCCAGAGTTCGAGTCTCGGTCCTGCATACAGTTTTAATCTGCCAGGAAGTTTCATATCAGCGCACACTCCGCTGCAGAGTGAAAGTGTCATTCTGGTCACATACTACTTGGCAGTACTGCCTTGCAGATCAACTTTGGGGTCATGGAATACCGCAGTAAAGCTGTCAAAATCCTCACCGAGTCAGCACCTAGTTTCATTCTCGGGACTTAACGCCCGCCAGTAGTTGGAAACAGTGTGAAACAAGACTCATCTGACAAAATGATTTTCTTTCATTGTTCCATCCTCCAGTTTTATGGCTTCTGCACTGTGTCATTTCGGTTACAGGCATTTGCATCAATGGTGAGTATTCCAGCTGCCTTTGTAATTCCCAGCATATGAAACCCTTTCCTGTTGTTTTGGTGCTGACTGGGTTCGCGAGTGTGACACTCAATTCTGCAGTGACTTTCACAGCTGTCCTCATCACATTTTTCATCAAAACCCTCTTCAGTGACCGTCTGTCGCTATCATTCAACGCACACTTTTGTCCGTGTTGTGACTTAGCGGACTTCCGCTTTCCTTGTACGCCGTATAAATCTTGAATACATTACGTCCTGAAAATCTTCGATACAATGCGTACTGAGACCCCAAACACTTCAGCTCCCTTTGTGACGGAAGCAAGCACCATACGAGCACCAACAATTTGCTCACGTTCGAAGCTCCGACATAATACGCTCACAACTACACAGAACACAATTCTGATCCCGATTGACACTTCCAACGTATTGGCGACATTGGACAGGTGCCGTTCGTAGATAAATACTGTCCACATCGTTAACCAAACTTGCCACTATTTTGCACCAAGATGATTCAAGATTTCCATGAAAACTGTACAGGACTTGTATTTATCCTTTCCGGAAGAGTAGAAGCTGTTTTGAATGTCAACGGTTTTCTTGCACCGCATTACGCCTGGTAATGTGTTCGGTTTTTGTGTTTCATTGTTTTTGCGTCCATCCTGCATGTGGTACGCAGGAGGGAACATTGTCATACCGAGAAGGAAACATATCAGTGTCTGAAGTACTTTTCATTTAGGGGACTGAACCATCTTTCATGGTTTCCCAACACAACTCTTCTTTTGTGATACTGAGAGTGATATCTGTCATGCTCACTTTAAACCATTCATGATGTTGGCGGACTGTACTAGTTGAAGGTAATGTTTGTGATCAGCGTAATTAAGCCCAAAGTTTCGTATGAGCTCAATTACGTCGTTAGTCCCTAAAACACATATGTGGCTGTGAACTGCTTCCTTTAGTATGCAGTTAGTAATCGCGAACAGTATATGCCTGAGATATTTACAAAGTTTTAATTAAGCTTTCACAAATGTTCAATATGCCGTCCATCGGACGCATGACATCCAGACGAGAGTGAAACTTCAGGAAGCCTGTCATGATTTGTTGCATTGCTTCCCGTTGCTTACGGCGTTGCAGGTAAGCCTAACTTGCTCTAGGGGAGGCAGACTATGTGTACCAGAAACGTCCACGAGAAAAGAATCACGTGTCATGATTTCAGGTGACCTTGGAGGCCAGCAGTGGAATGCCGTACACGTTGGGAGGTGGGGGCTGCAGATTCGCAACCCCGACCACGCCACACGGTTGGAATAGAAATGCACCGGCTGAAGTGAGAACAGAAAACGCCTTTTGATCCTGTGTTGTCACCGTCTCGGCCCGATGTACGTTGGGTGATGAACAAGCAAGTGAGCGAGCTCGCTAATGCTTGGAGTCCCCTGACAACAACCGCTTGAAAATGCAATTTACAACCGGCGCAAAGAAACTATTGGTTTCGGAGTGTGGCTTACTATCCACTCGTACTTCGGTTTTAAACAAAAGTAGAAACGAAAAGATTAGGTCTAGTTAGAAAGACACAGGCTCCTCCCCCTCCCTCCCCTTGCCATTCTATTATTTAAATAACCGAACTCTCATACATAAAACATCCGTTTCACATATTTCAGTGTTGATGACGTCATTGCCTCAAGCTATGTGTCTCTCAATGATACGGGTATATTCAATGGCATATACAACCAGAAAACGTGTTATTAGTGAAGAAGTAATACAGGGGAGGACGAGGAGATTAGTGTTTAACAACTCGTCGACAGCGAGGTCATTAGAGACGGAGCACACGTTCGGATTAGGGAAGGATGGGGAAGGAAATCGGCTGTGGCCTTTCAAGGACTCCATCCCTGCTTTTGCCTGAAAGTATTTAGGGAAATCAGGGAAAACCTAAATCAAGATGACCGGATGCGGTCTGAACCGTCATTCTCCCGAACGCGAATCCAGTGTGCTAATCACTGCACGATCCCGTTCGCCCGATGATGAAGTTCTGCTGTGTGAGCAGCGAAAATGTGGCAAGCAATAAAGTTTCTCCCTTTCCTTATTTTGTGATTCGTGTCAGCGAGAAATTTCCAAAACATGGGAGATTATGTGTAAAGTTTCTTCAAAATGGCTAAGCCCTCTTATTCTCAGATACTGGGTGAACATTGAGTAATTTGTGCGCTGTGGGTTACGGTGCTTCAAGACACATGCACAGTTTCTAACTTTAAAACTGAGTTGGTGTGTTAAATTTTTAAACACAAGGCGACGACTCTTCATAAGTCGAATGCTATAGCATTTTAAATTTTTAAATTCGTTCTATAATTCATGAGTTAATAAAAATAGTCAAGACCACAACAATCATTTATTTAAAAATAATGATATGTTTCGGGCTCTATACTCCTCATCCTCAGATCTAACTCACTGTAAATCTATAAAGAGTCTGAGATCAAATAGGTATGTCATAAACTAGCATTGTGTGCGACAAAGAAAGATCAACAACATCGCATTTAGCCTGCCGGAGTGGCCCAGCAGGTTCTAGGCGCTACAGTCTGGAACCGCGCGACCGCTACGGTCGCAGGTTCGAATCCTGCCTCGGGCATGGATGTGCGTGATGTCGTTAGGTTAGGTTTAAGTAGTTCTAAGTCTAGGTGACTGATGACCTCAGAAGTTAAGTCCCATAGTGCTCAGAGCCATCGCACTTACCCATGTGGCTGCAGCCGGAAGTGCACGGGACAGTTGCGTGAAATCACACTCGTTTACTACTGCTGATGGGTTTTTATTATTGTTATTTCTTCAACACTCGTCCACACGGGTGGGTGAGGGATGGGCTGTCAGTAATACAGGCCAACTGATAGCAAAAAAAATTAAATTACACGAAAAAATTAACAAATGCTGGAGATATTTACATTGAATTTAAGGGGCTCCGGAAAGGCTCAAAATCATGAGAAGTTCAATTTTTACTTTTTTGCGTTTTCTGAATCTTCAGACTATTACCTTTTAATAGATATATAATTTATTCAATTCCGAAGACTACAACTATTTTTAAATTTTTTTTTTGAAATGTGTTCTACATGGGCGTGACCCACTGTGGCGCTGTTAAACTGCTGTCAAATGGTGTTATTATTAACGTCCGTGTTCATCAGGTACATTTTAGTGATGTGAGATAAAGTATGTGTTGTGGCTAACCTGTGATTGTTCAATATATATCGCTGGTTTGATTGTCGATTGTTTCATGTTTATTTACTCTGTCGTTATCTCGAAAATATTCGTAATTAATTCTGTTTCTTGAGTCTCTGTTTTGTTGAAGTATAATAATGAGTAAAAGTAAAGTTATTAGAAATCCTCTGAAGGCTTTTAAGAAAAGGAGAAATGTTGGAAAGCCAAAGGTATGTGTTATTACTGTAAACAATAAAGACGATGAAAATCCCCAACATAGCTTGTGTCCCAAAGAAGAAGACAGTTGGTGTAAATATAACAAAGGACTGCTAACTGGTGAAGTGTACACTCATAAGCATAGTCTGCCTCATGCAATAATGGAGGTGATAAAACCTATTTTCAGAGACTTAGCAGCACCTGAACTGCTGAAAAAGTGTATTCACGGAAAAACTCAAAACCCCAATGAAAGTGTAAATAGTGTTATATGGTCGAGAATCCCCAAGACTGTATTTGTTGGAATAGAAACACTTCACTTTGGTGTGTATGATGCTGTTGCGACTTTCAATGATGGCAACATTGTAAGGTGCAAGGTATTTAGAAATATGGGAATGAAGATAGGTTCTAACATGGTACGAGCGATGCTTGCTTTAGACAAGGAACGCCTTCGGGCTGCAGACAGGGCTATAAAGAGTCTAGAAATACAAGCAAGAGTAAACAGGAGGAGGAACAAGAGGAAGCTGGAGGAGGAGTTTGCAGAGGATGAAGATAATCCATCCTATGGACCTGGAATGCACTAAAAAGTTAATCCAATCTTTGTCGCTCGATTCCCAAAACTTTTATTTTCTCATGCTAATTACATGTTTTCTAAGGATCTTCCAAACATATTTGTTTCAAACTTTCAGTAAATGTTACACAGTACCTTCTGCATAATTTAACACAGCCTTTTTCCAAAAAACTGTATATTTTTGAATATATAAATAAAAAATTGTAAAAAATGTTGTGAATTTTCATTACAATTGAAAAAAAATCATCTTTAATAACTGAACTAAAATTTTGTAAAATCCCTGCGTTAAGTTGTAGCCCATATTCCAATAAATAATCTGTAAAAAGTTCAACTTCCTACTTTGTGAGGAAAGATGTAATTTATAAGCGTTATTTTAACATTGCAAGTATAGGGCGTTCCGGAGCCCCTTAAAGCTTTCTAAAGGTGAAAAGTAAAATGGAAGTTTTATAGATAAACTATAGATGACTTCTTGCACTTTTAATTAAAACAGTAATAATAACAGGTAAAACGAAACGCAATAAGGGCACATTTAAAACATGTAGCTGAATCATTGATATGTGAAAGATGCTCTTTCCTGTCAGTAGAAGAAAGATCTGCTATGAAATAGGGAGTCAGTTGTTGAAAGGGAGAATGTTGGCCAGGGAGGAGGGCAGGAATGCAGTGATATAAGGATGGAGGACTGCCGTATAGCAGCAATGGGGTAGTAGTGGCTGGTGGGACAGAAGAGGAGGTGTTGTAGAGAGGGGGAATTGGTAATAACTCATGGTTATTGGGGAAACGAGGGGGTGGGGGGGGGGGAGAAGAAAGGCAGATGGGGCAAAAAGGTGGGCTGAAGGAAGGTGGATTGGGTGGAGTCGACTTATAGATATTAGGATGCGCAAATGTCAAGGCGGAGTTGGCGGAGTTCATGATTTGGGAGGGGACAATGGTTGAAGAAATGACTGAAGTTTCTTTGGGAGAGTATGTTGAGGGTGTGTAGTTGGTGGGATATGTTGATAAAGGCGCGGCGGAATATGAAGATTGGAAAGTAGAGGGGAAACTATAGCATGATTGAGCTGATGGCAGATCTGCCACGAGTTAAGTAAAGTGGAGAACGCGCATTCATACCACGTGACGTCAGCCTCAGCCAATAGACAATGGTTAACGAAAGAAGTGTCCAAATGAGTGAATAAAGATATGGAAGAAAACATAAATATTTTGTATAATGTTATACAAATAGTAGCTTACAAAAACTATATTGTAATAGTGTGATCTATAAACAATTCATATTAAAAGAGCCAGTGTGACAGGCTACATGGTAACCGGTCTCCGCCTCGTGGCGTTGGTTGGCAGTTTCAGGATCGCTGTTTCCACAGACATGTCGTCGTCGAGATGGCTGCTGGTAGCCCTAGATGTGCCTGGAGGACGCTGCCTGTTGTTATGACGATGGCGTATGGTTATCAATATGCTCTGGCAAGGATGATGCATCATCATTTTGAAATAAATGGTTATTGCCATCTTGAATATTTTATTACCTGATATTTTGTAATGGATCTCTGCCAAATCCGCGAACAATGTTATCGTTCAAGAATTATACGAAACAGTTAATATCAATCTTCACTTGTCCATGCAAGCAGTTAGACAAGGTACGGCAACTAGGCCTGGTCATTCCTTTATCTGTTCAGTGATATGGCGCTATTATTCAAATTAGTTCAAAGACTGACGACATTAAAAAAATTCGTATGGTTTTGCAGAAAATAAAATTTTTCAGATGTATCAGAGTTATTACAACTGGATACAGCAAGTATAATGAAACGTTTCCCTAGTATGAGAAAAATTCCGCCATATTCTACTAGAGCAGGTTGCTGATTTTGGTAGCAAGCTACTTTGATAAAGGTGTTTTGATCATTGTTATTTATTATTACTTTTGATGCCTAATTTACGAATTGAAGAAAAAGAAGAAAAGACACAGAAGACCAATAATTTTAATCATAGCACACGTGCATGTTTATCATCTACATTTTCTACCGAATTGTCGTCCTGCCTATCCAAATGCACATTTTCCCCATTAGTTCAATTGTGGCGAGAGGGGACAGGCTGAAATCTTTATAAAAGTGTATTAATATGGCCAACCAAACGTATGGAATTATATAATTGTTCGGGTGAGTTGTAAAGGGCTTGTCTAAAGGCTAGTAGTGGCAGACCATCCAAGATATCGATAACAGCTATTATTACGGAAAGTGGACCTAAACAATGATAGTCATTATGGTGGATGCGTAGAGCATGGGCATTTTGTTTGCTATTGTGATGGGCAGCGGCAAAACATTCAGTGTGTGACTTGGACAAAATGTAAAAAATATGTAAACGTAAATACTACTGTTTCTTTCCTGTATGGATCGGATATGGTAACAATAATTTAAGTATACTAATGAATGTCTTTAGCTCTGCGTTGATTTAAATTTGTGCAATGATCTTATTTCACAGAACACCATTTTTTACCTCACAACAATGATCTAGTTCGCATAACCGTTACGCCAATCCTTTGCAAATTGGCTCAGTGGCTCAAATCCACTTTCGGGCATCATTATGACTACCTGCATAATTGGTTGCTGGGACATGTTTGCAACGAAATATACCACCGATTATGTTGTCGGTAGATTTGTGGAGCCTTGTGGCAACGGATGCCTAGGGGGGCCGGATGCCTACGCACAAGTCACGTGATTCCCGCTGGCTTGTGTACGCGATGACGGCGCTCGATACATACCCAGATGGGAACCATCGGTTTCACATCAGGCGAATTTGGTGACCAAGAAATTTCACAATCCTGCTCCTCGAACCACTGCAGCACGATTCTGGCTTCGAGACACGGACAGTTATGTTGCTGAAAGATGACATCGTTGTCAGGGAAGGCATCAGGGGCGAAGGGATGCAGCTGGTCGGCAGCTGATCCGGTCTTCTTATACTACCACAGCGGAAGAATGCAAGCGCAGGAGAATGTCTATCATAGCATAATACTGTTCCCACCGGCCTACGTCTGTGGTGCGGTGCACGTTTCGAGCAGCGGATCGCATGGATGGCTGTGTTTGTGAAGATGACCGTTGCCATGGTGTAGCAAAAACGTGATTCAACCGACAAGCCGACATGTGTTACTGTTGTGAACATCTATGGAAAGAGCGGGGTGACACTGTACTAAGTGCTAAATAACTGGACGTCCACGATTCTTCACAGAACGTGACATGGGGTTCGGGGCTTGTTTGTGAAGTAGAATAGATAGTGATCTGTGGCATCTCTGCTGAAAGAGCAAATTGCTGGTAACGCGCGAGTGTTTCGGAGCCCACCATTCATCGTACACTGTCGAACATGGAGATACGAAACTGACCATCCATACTTCACATATTGACCCAACGGAGTCGTCAGTTACAATTGCAGTGAGCACGGGACCAGCTCTTCGAGTGAATTACATTTTTGCTACGCTAGGTCAATGTAGGTCTACATGAACGCCGTCATTGAGGTGAACGGCGGCTCTGAACGTCCAGCACGCCACGGACCCAGGCTGGCGGCAGCAGTATCATGTTATCGGAGACATTCTCTTGCAATTCATGAGACCCGCAATAGTAATCGGCGACACGCTGACAGCTGCGAATCACCAGCATCCCTTCATGCTTGATGTCTCCCCCTAAGGCGATATCGTTTTCCAGCAGTATAATTGTCCGTGTCTCGGAGCGAGAACCGTGCCACAGTGGTTTGAAGAGCTTCATAGTGAACTTATGTCTCGGCGGCCAAACTCGTTCAATTTTAAACCTATGGAACCCACCTAGGTCCCTATCTGGTGCCATTACTGCGTTCCAAATCAGCGGCCCATTATTTAAACGAATTACTTGACCAGTGAGTAGACATCTAATGCCGCGTATCTCCACAAACCTACCGACAAACTGGCGGATCCCTTATACGCTGAATCAGTTTTGTATTTTATTCCAAAGGCGGAAAAACAAGGGCTGGAGCAAGTGGTCACAATGTTTTGGCTCATCAGTTAGTTTGATAAGAATCATTTTGATTTGTAGGACACAACACGTTATGGTCAACATTCGCATTTTCATATTGATCTTCGTGAATGATTCCATGTTTCTCAAAATGTTTGTTTTCGACAAGATAGTGAGAAGAAATGTTGTGTTAATATATTGATGAGTGGAAAGTATATGACCATCTTCTTAATAGCAAGTTAATCGACCTTTGGAACGCTATACACCTGCTATTCGACAAGTCTTTGGTAGCTTTTCTGGAGGTACGTGGTGCACTAGATGTCTAACATAGTGAACGCAATTTTAGTAAATTACAGGCCGGTAATTTTTGGGCACTTAGCTGGTGGGTGATAGCGTCAAATATGTGTTCCATTGGGTTCATATTACGCAAATCTGGTGACCAAGACATCAACGTAAGTTATCTATCGAGCTGTGACACGATTCTGCACGAGTATTTGTTCCTGCTGGAAGGCTCTAGGAAGACAGAAAGCGAGAAAGGATGAGGCTGGTCCCCAATAATATTCACGTAGTCACCTCCGATTACTATCGTTGGTTCAGTGTAAGCCCAGGAGACTGTCCCTTATAGTATAACACTGCTAAGCTATCTAATCACAAGAAATATCATTCATCCGATTGACCAACACTTTTCGATTGATCTGATGTCGGATCTGCAAGATCAAGTATCCACTTCAATTAAAATTGAGGATGTAGCTGAGATCAACATGGGAACACGTAGTGGTCGTTTGCTGCCGTGGTCAACAATTTCCTCTGAAGGGTGTGCTGCGAAACCCATGCACGTGACCAGCATTATAGTCCACCGTCAGATCTGCCACAGATCGCCGCATATCCCGCGGCATCTAACGTCCAAGCTTCTCAACTCGTTCTGCCATGTGACGTGGACGCCCAACACTTCGTAGCGTACAAGTGTCTTCAACCAGATTATACACACGGTCACGACGGAAAGAAGGGAACATCTGACCAGCTTCACCGTTTCCGAGACGCTCGCTTACAGGCGCCGCTCCACACTAATCCCTCCATCGTCAGAGTAGAAAAAGCGGTTCAAATGGCTCTGAGCACTATGGGACTTAACTGCTGAGGTCATCAGTCCCCTAGAACTTAGAACTACTTAAACCTAACCAACCTAAGGACATCACACACATTCATACCCGAGGCAGTATTCGAACCTGCGACCGTAGCGGTCGCGCGGTTCCAGACTGTAGCGCCCAGAACCGCTCGGCCACCCTGGCCGGCTGTCAGAGTAGCATTGGAACTCTCCATTTTCGGCCCGTATTGTCGCTAGAGTGATTCTTCAGCCGCCTCTGCTCTTCTTTCTTACTTCTCATACCGCGTTATGTGTCCGCAGCGGAACCAGGTGGCATTTAATCTTGGGGTAGGTAGCGATCCTAATGTTTACGTACATCAGAGTAGATTATCAATTCTCCAAATGAAACGTCATAACAAGTATCTCATGACATGAGAGAATCGGTTTATAATATATATAAATAGTAACATATATTAGGAATATTTAATGGGGCATTGTGTCGATCAGATTCAATGAATGTTAAGAACCTCGGTCCGGCACACAATTTTAATCTGCCAGGAAGTTTCATATCATCGCACATTCCGTTGCAAACTTTAAATCTCATTCTGTCTACAGAGATACTCCGCATACCACCATACGGTGCGTGTGAAGCGACCCAGTACCACTACTAGCCATTTCCTTTCCTGTTCCATTCGCAAATAGAACGAGGGATAAAGGACTGTCTATATGCCTCCGCATGAGCCCTAATTTCTCCTTCGTGGTCCTTATGCCCAGTATATGTCGGCGGCAGTATAATCGTTCGACGACCAGTTTCAAATGCCGGTTCTCTAAATCTTCTCAATTGTGTTTCTCGCAAAGAACGTCGCCTTCCGTCCAGGGATTCCAATTTGAGTTCCCGAAGTACAGGGTGTTTCAAAAATGACCGGTATATTTGAAACGGCAATAAAAACTAAACGAGCAGCGATAGAAATACACCGTTTGTTGCAATATGCTTGGGACAACAGTACATTTTCAGGCGGACAAACTTTCGAAATTACAGTAGTTACAATTTTCAACAACAGATGGCGCTGCAAGTGATGTGAAAGATATAGACGACAACGCAGTCTGTGGGTGCGCCATTCTGTACGTCGTCTTTCTGCTGTAAGCGTGTGCTGTTCACAACGTGCAAGTGTGCTGTGGACAACATGGTTTATTCCTTAGAACAGACGATTTTTCTGGTGTTGGAATTCCACCGCCTAGAACACAGTGTTGTTGCAACAAGACGAAGTTTTCAACGGAGGTTTAATGTAACCAAAGGACCGAAAAGCGATACAATAAAGGATCTGTTTGCAAAATTTCAACGGACTGGGAACGTGACGGATGAACGTGCTGGAAAGGTAGGGCGACCGCGTACGGCAACCACAGAGGGCAACGCGCAGCTAGTGCAGCAGGTGATCCAACAGCGGCCTCGGGTTTCCGTTCGCCGTGTTGCAGCTGCGGTCCAAATGACGCCAACGTCCATGTATCGTCCCATGCGCCAGAGTTTACACCTCTATCCATACAAAATTCAAACGCGGCAACCCCTCAGCGCCGCTACCATTGCTGCACGAGAGACATTCGCTAACGATATAGTGCACAGGATTGATGACGGCGATATGTATGTGGGCAGCATTTGGTTTACTGACGAAGCTTATTTTTACCTGGACGGCTTCGTCAATAAACAGAACTGGCGCATATGGGGAACCGAAAAGCCCCATGTTGCAGTCCCATCGTCCCTGCATCCTCAAAAAGTACTGGTCTGGGCCGCCATTTCGTCCAAAGGAATCATTGGCCCATTTTTCAGATCCGATACGATTACTGCATCACGCTATCTGGACATTCTTCGTGAATTTGTGGCGGTACAAACTGCCTTAGACGACACTGCGAACACCTCGTGGTTTATGCAAGATGGTGCCCGGCCACATCGCACGGCCGACGTCTTTAATTTCTTAAATGAATATTTCGATGATCGTGTGATTGCTTTGGGCTATCCGAAAAATACAGGAGGCGGCGTGGATTGGCCTCCCTATTCGCCAGACATGAACCCCTGTGACTTCTTTCTGTGGGGACACTTGAAAGACCAGGTGTACCGCCAGAATCCAGAAACAATTGAACAGCTGAAGCAGTACATCTCATCTGCATGTGAAGCCATTCCGCCAGACCCGTTGTCAAAGGTTTCGGGTAATTTCATTCAGAGACTACGCCATATTATTGTTACGCATGGTGGATATGTGGAAAATATCGTACTATAGAGTTTCCCAGACCGCAGCGCCATCTGTTGTTGACAATTGTAACTACAGTAATTTCGAAAGTTTGTCTGCCTGAAAATGTACTGTTGTCCCAAGCATATTGCAACAAACGGTGTATTTCTATCGCTGCTCGTTTAGTTTGTATTGCCGTTTCAAATATACCGGTCATTTTTGAAACACCCTGTATCTCCGTAACACTTACGTGTTGTTCGAATCTACCGGTAACAAACCTAGCAGGTCGCCTCTGAATTGCTTCGATGTCGTCCTTCAGTCAGACCTGGTACGGATCTCAAACACTCGAGCGGTACTCGAGAATAGGTCGCACGAGGGTCCTATATGCGGTCTGCTTTAAAGGTCAACCACTCATTCCTAAAATTCTTCGAATACATCAAAGTCAACCATTCACCTTCCCTACCACAGTTCTCACATGTTCGTTCCATCTCATATCGTTTTGCAGCGTTACGCCCAGATATTGAAATCACTTCACTGTGTCAGGCAGGACACTAGTAATACTACGTCCTAACATTACAGGTTTGATCCTCCTACTCACCCTCAATAATTTAAATTTTTCCAAATTAAGGCTAGCTGCCATTCATCACCCCAACTACAAATTTTGTGTAAATCGTTTTGTATGTTCCTAAGTCACTCAACTTCGACACCCTACCGTACACCACGCAGCAAATAACCGCAGATTGCTCACATCCTTTCCGCCAAATTATTTATGTATACAGAGAACAACATCGGTCCTATCACTCTTTCCTGGGGCACCCTTGTCTCTGATGAACACTCACCATCGACAACAACGTACTGGGTTCTACTATTTAAGAAGTCCTCGTGCCACTCACATATCTGTGAACTTATTCCACATGCTCGTACCTTCGCTAACAGCCTGCAATGGGGTGCCGTGTTTAATGGACCACCTTCATGCCGACTCTCTACCGTTCCACTCTCGAACGGCACGCGGGAGAAACGAGCACTTACATTTTCCTGTGCGAGCTCTGATTTCTTTTGTTTTATCGTGATGATCATTTCTTCCTATGTAGGTGGGTGCCAACAGAATGTTTTCGCAATCGGAGGAGAAAAATGGTAATTGAAATTTCATGAGAAGATCCCGTCGCAACGAAAAACGCCTTTCTTTTAATGATTGCCACTCCAATTCACGTATCATATCTGTGACATTATCTTCCCTATTTCACAATAATACAAAACGAGCTGCCCTTCTTTGTACTTTTTCGATGTCATCCGTCAGTCCCACCTGATGCGGATCCCACACCGCACAGCAATGCTCCAGAGTAGGGCGGACAAGCGTAGTGTAAGCAGTCTCTTTGGTATACCTGTTGCATCTTCTAAGTGTTCTGCCAATGAATCGCAGTCTTTGGTTTGCTCTATCAACAATATTATCTATGTGATCGTTCCTATTTAGGTTATTTGTAATTGTAATCCTTAAGTATTTAGTTAAATTTACAGCCCTCAGATTTGTGTGACTTATGGGGTAATCGAAATTTAGCTGATTTCTTTTAGTACTCATATGAATAACTTCACACTTTTCTTTATTCAGGGTCAATTGCCACTTTTCGCGCCATACATATATCTTATCTAAATCATTTTGCAAGCCGTTTTGATCATCTGACGACTTTACAAGACGGTAAATGACAGCATCATCTGCAAACAATCTAAAACGGCTACTCAGATTGTCTCCTATGTCGTTAATATAGATCGGGAACAATAGAGGGCCTATAACACTTCCTTCAGGAACGCCGCATATTACTTCTGTTTTAGTCGATGACTTTCCATCTATTACTACGAACTGTGACCTTTCTGCCAGGAAATCATGAATCCAGTCGCACAACTGAGGCGATACACCGTAGGCATGTAGTTTCGTTAGAAGACGCTTGTGAGGAACGGTGTCGAAAGCGTTCTGGAAATCTATAAATATGGAATCAATTTGACATCCCCTGTCGATAGCACGTTACTTCATGAGTATAAAGAGCTAGTTGTGTTTCACAAGAACGATGTTTTCTGAATCCGTGCTGACTATATGCCAATAAATCTTTTTCTTCGAGGTACTTCATAATGTTCGAATACAGTATATGTTCTAAAACCCTGCTGCAAATCGACGTTAGTGATATAGGCCTGTAATTCAGCGGATTACTCCTACTTCCCTTTTTGAATATTGGTGTGACTTGAGCAATTTTCCATTCTTTAGGTATGGATCTTTCTGTGAGAGAGTGGTTGTATATAATTGCTAAATATGGAGTTATTTTATCAGCATACTCTGAGAGGAACCTGACTGGTACACAATCTGGACCGGAGGCCTTGCCTTTATTGATTTAAGCTGTTTTGTTACACCGAGGATATCTACTTCTATGTTTCTCATCTTGGCAGTTGTTCTTGGTTGGAATTCAGGAATATTTACTTTGGTGGAGGAGTTTCGGAAAACCGTGTTTAATAACTCTGCTTTAGTGGCACTGTTATCAGTGACTTCACCGTTGTTGTCGCGCAGTGAAGGTATTGATTGCGTCTTGCCACTGGTGTGCTTTATATATGACCAGAATCTTTTTGAGTTTTCTGTCAGATTTCGAGACAGAATTTCGTTGTGGAAATTATTAAAAACATCTCGCACTGAAGTACGTGCTATATTTCGAACTTCTTTAAAACTTTGCCAATCTTGGGGATTTTGCGTTCTTTTAAATTTGGCATGCTTTTTTCGTTGCTTCTGCAACAACGATCTGAACCGTTTTGTGTACCATGGGGGATCAGTACCATCACTTATTAATTTATGTGGTATATATCTCTCAATTGGTGTTGATACTATGTCTTTGAAAACATTCCGCAACTTCTCTACACGTACATGATCAGATCGGAAGGAATGATGACTGTCCCGTAGAAAGGCGTTAAGAGCATTTTATCAGCTTTTTCAAATAGATATACTTTGCGTTTCTTTTTGATGGTTGTAGGTGTTACGGTATTCAGCCTGGCAGCAACTGCCTTGTGGTCGCTAATCCCTGTATTCGTCACAATACTCACTGTTTGTCCAGGATTATTTGTTGCTAAAAGGTCAAGTATGCTTTCGCAACCATTTACGCTTCGAGTGGGCTCATGAACTAATTGTTCAAAATCATTTTCTGAGAATGCATTCCGTACAATTTCGGATGATTTTTTTATGCCTGCCGCCGGCTTTAAACGTGTAATTTTTCCAGCATATCGAGGGTAGATTGAAGTCACCACCGACTATAATTGTATGAGCGGGGTACTTATTTGAAATGAGACACAAGTTTTCTTTGAACTGTTCAGCAACTATGTCTTCTGAGTTGCGGGGTCGGTAAAACGATCCAAATAATAGTTTAGTCCGATTGTCAAGTAAACCTCTACCCATACTATTTCACATGAACTATCTACTTCAATTTCGCTACAAGGCAAACTACCTCTGACAGCAATAAACATTCCACCACCAACTGTATTTAATCTATCCTTTCTGAACACTGTTAGATAGTTTGAAAAAATTTCGGCTGATTTCCGGCTGTAGCCAGCTCTCTGTACCTACAACTATTTGAGCTTCCATAGTTCGCAGTATATCATGTGAGAAAAGGTAAGCTGAGTTTCGCACCAGCGATGCTTTCTAAAACCATGCTAATTCCATAAGCGTTACAAGTGCACATGTACGAGTGCATTATTTAGTTTCTGTCTTCTTACATTGGTGACACCGAGAAGCAAAAGCATTCCGTCTTCAGGCCACGAGTGGCCCATCGAGACCATCCGACCGCCGTGTCATGCTCAGATGAGGATGCGGATAGAAGGGGCGTGTGGTCAGCACACCGCTCTCCCGGTCGTTATGATGGTTTTCTTTGACCGGAGCCGCCATTATTCGGTCGAGTAGCTCCTCAGTTGGCATCACGAGGCTGAGTGCACCCCGAAAAATGGCAACAGCACATGGCGACTCGGATGGTCACCCATCCAAGTGCCGACCACGCCCGACAGCGCTTAACTTGGGTGATCTGACGGGAACCGGTGTATCCACTGCGGCAAAGCCGTTGCCTACCGAGAAGGGTAAGATGTGTTAAATGGATTTTAGTAAATATTAACTGTCTGCCTGTAAATATTAACTGTCTACCGGTAAGAAAATGAGGTAACGGCCTTGCCACAGTGGATACACCGGTTCCCGTGAGATCACCGAAGTTATGCGCTGTCGGGCTTGGCCAGCGCTTGGATGGGTGACTATCCAGGCCGCCATGCGCTGTTGCAATTTTTCGGGGTCCACTCAGCCTCGTGATGCCAATTGAGGAGATACTCGACCGAATAGTAGCGGCTCCGGTCAATGAAAACCATCATAACGACCGGGGGAGCAGTGTGCTGACCATCTGAGGATGACACGGCGGTCGGATGGTCCCGATGGGCCACCTGTGGCCTGAAGACGGAGTGCCAGTGCTAGTAAGAAAATGAAAGAAAATATCCGAGCCTCACATGGAAGTGACACAACAGTCAGTAAAGTGGAAGCTAGAACGTGCGTAGTTTCTTCAGGAAGTGGCTTAGATTGTAAAATTTCCACTTGTTGCTAGTAATCACGATTTATCTTAAGGCGAGCTACTTACCGAACTCATAGTAGAAGTCCTCCATGTTCTCTTGGCTGTCGACATCAAGTAGGTATATTATTCCGGAGAATTGTTTCATCGATTTGCCGTTGAACTCTGCGTTCTTGGCAGATGCTGCGGATAGACGAAGAGTCATGGTGCACCGGTGTACAACTGACGGCAGCCAGTTACGTCCAACAGCCTCTCTGCATGTGGCTGCTTTGTTTCTTTGCAGCACAGGATGGAAGGCGAGATAACGTTCTTATCGGATTACTTGATCCAGCTATTTATGTGATATGGCAGTGTGAGTGCGTATTTCCGCGATAGGTGAAAAAAGTAGTGGAAACATTAAGGAAAGTGGATACTCCAAACACCAATAGTGCTCATGTACTCAGCCAGGCAGTTCACAGCCGTACAATAAGCAAAGGAAGAGTGGTCTGGGAAACCAGAGAGTCAGGTTCAGCAGCCTGATATGACTGATTTTTCGTCCTCCGCTCTTAACGATCCCTTTACTCGAGGCGTCTGAGAATAGTGTCGTAATTTTATGGATGGGCGAGTAAATGTAATTAATCTATTAATAGTAACTATTCTCGTAATCGATTATAGACGTGCCGATATTTGTTTCACGCCTGTTAGTTTTAGAGTGGATTATCCTTAAGAACGGTTATTTCAGTTTTTCCTATTTTGTTTTGTAATCTGTTGAGTGTTGCTGTCTACAACTTTACGTAAAGAATTCCGACTGTCCCCCTAGTCCTCTCCGCGTAACATCAGTACAAGTAAGAACATTTCTTGTCGACTGTGTTCTGTATACGATTCCTGCTAACAAAAGTGTTCTAACGGTAGTATTTCTTCAGCAGCGCGGTGAAGTCTTCTGTTGCGGGTGTGTTAATTGAGAAATTAATTTCTAGCAGTAATGACAGAGAATGCCGCAAATATAATGTAGACTATTCACAAATTTTCATTGGTATAGGAACGTTCACTGGCCATACTGCAGTCCATTTCTTCATAAAATCTGGAGGCTCTTGAAGGAATGCTCCATGGTTTCAACATTCCAGTCTATAAAATGGACGCTGAGCATTTCAGAACCCTTAACAGTGTTACCGACCTCATTATCCAATGAAAAGTTGAAGTTCGTGCTAACAACGTTCATGAACCTTAAAATGATGAAGTTTTTAATAGTTTCCTATGAACTAATGTTAGTTTGTTAATTATTTATTTAAACTGGCATTTTTATTAATGATACTTTAATAAAGGTCCTTTTGATGACATATTTCTTCATTCTAAACATTTAAAATAATTTATTCTTCTTCGGAACTCTTTTATGCCTCTGTCGCCCTATGTTCTAAAACTGAAATTTGTTTCTTTATAAACGCAAGGAATTCGGATATTGTGCCTAATTCCAATCCCTTACACATTTATAGAAACTAATGTTCTTACTTTTGTGTCTAAAAAAGTCTTCTCCTTCATTGTAGCAACTCTTTCGTACTGTATCACCATTACATTTAAGTGCGTAAGCTGTATATTTAAACTACAAATTTTACCACTTTAATACTTCATTATCGTCTTTTCTGGTTGTAACTTACATTTTCCAGTTCCGATATCTACACTTGATTACGCTCAAGTGCGTAGGCTCTACTTCTAAGGTAAACATTTTAACATTGTGATAGCTCATTAATGTCTTTTCTGGTTCCAACTTAAATTTTTTTAAATTCCGATATCTATACTTGTTTTTCACAGTCTTGTAACAATTCTGGATTTTGGATTTGGATTAGGCCTAGTGTCTCTTAGCGTCTAATTCCACTTAGTTTTACTTGACCCAAAAATTCCCAACTTCTATACTATGGTCACTCCTTTACTGTTATTGGCAAACAATCGTTTACGATTCATATTCAACCTCTTTTTCACCTTGATGACTACTACTAGTAGTTGAAGACTCTATATTTACATCGTTTTCCTCCTCTTCGTTACTACTCTCAGAAATTTTTCTCTCCGAATTTTCGGTCAAAATTTACTCGACTTTTCCCTATCAGCAGACTCACTCCTGTCCATCTGCGATTGTTCTGTTGTTTCAGATGTAAATCTGCGCATGCTGCCTCTGGGTGCACCAAGCATTCCGTCTGATATCCTTTCGCCAAAGGTCCGTACACTGCATCACATTGAACAACCTCGATCGCGGACATTTGAAAATTGTTTGTTGAAAATTGACCGATCGTGATAGCAGGATTACTATGCCGATCGCGTCGTTTACAATATGTTGCCTAGACACTGCTAGTGTCAGCTACGGTTTCATCTTTAGGTGCCCTACTAACCTGGCCTTGGACTGCTAGGTAATGGATTAGTATTTCCTGGTCCTAAATTGTCATGACACTTTCAAGGACGCCAAGAGCGGAAATTAACTTTCGTTTAAATTACTACTGAGATGATGCTTATCGTTTACAGACTGCAGACCATTAACTGAAGCTAAATTACTTTCAGCTGATGCAACACCGTTTGCCGTCACTTCTGTACTTGTTCCTGCTACGAGGTCCAAAACTAAACATTTACGTTTAGTTAGGTTGAGGCCAATTCCAAACTTTCGTCTGGAACAGTTCTGTTTTATATGGCCTGTTTCAGACATATGAAGTATCGTGGTAGTTGCCCCATGGACGTAATGCATGCTTGATGTCCTTCACGTCTCACTGAGGATGTGATCGGTTTTCTAACTTCCATTTTTTTGTAGTTCTTATTACGTTTGGGATGGGCAACAGATAAAAATTTGCCCATATTTCGTTCCCAATGCGGGAACATTTCCATAAATCTGGAGTTTGAGTTTTATTGCTCTGTTTGGAACAGGCGCCAAAATCTCAACTTTCCTTCGCCTGCACAATGGAAAACTTCGAGACAGAGACTGCAGCCAACGTTAACTCAAAGCAACCAGCACACTCACGGATCATTCGCTCTTACATTAAGTCAGAGTAAATTTTAAAATAGTAGGTTCACTCGTTAGTTTTGAGCGGCGCACTGCCTATTTAATCACATGTTAATTTTGTGGTGTCACCGCCAGACACCACACTTGCTAGGTGGTAGCTTTTAAATCGGCCGCGGTCCATTAGTACACGTCGGACCCGCGTGTCGCCACTGTCAGTAATTGCAGACCGAGCACCGCCACACGGCAGGTCTAGAGAGACACTAGCAATCGCCCCAGTTGTACAGCCGACGTTGCTAGGAAAGGTTCACTGAGAATTACGCTCTCATTTGCCGAGACGATAGTTAGCATAGCCTTCAGCTAAGTCAATTGCTACGACCTAGCAAGGCGCTATTTCTCCTTTGCTATGTATCTAATGAAGCATGTACAGTAACAAGACCAATGTTCACCAATTATGGATTAAAGTTAAGTATTCCAGAAGCTACGTACTTTTCTTTATAGCATTCATTACGTATCCTGTTTCAGACCTCACGCCAGCCTGCGTGAGCTTATAGCGTGCATTTCGGCCTTCTCTAGCTACATATCAAATTTCATGTGGGTACATCCACAGTTATGAATTTTGAAATCTGCTGACTGCTCGTCGTCCTTGGCGAATTCCAGTTTCACTGTATTCTTTTGGTAGGTGCTTCCACTGTTATTCGTGTTTTTTCACACGTTTTAAAATAAAGACTATCGCTTAACTCAGCTGCGTAAGGGTACGAACTGTCCGACGTATGCAAGTAAACAACCGAGTAACCGATCGCAATTATCTCATTACGTGAGTACAATAGCCGTACAGTTTGGTTTATATTCTTGGCGAGGAATCAGTTTCAGTCACTTAATCGGAACAGTATGGTGACAATAATCTGGCATATGGTACTATTAGCTCGGATGAAAAAATGGCTATGAGCACTATGGGACTTAACATCTGAGGTAATCAGTCCCCTAGAGCTTAGAACTACTTAAACCTAACTAACCTAAGGACATCAAATGGTTCAAATGGCTCTGATCACTATGGGACTTAACAGCTGTGGTCATCAGTCCCCTAGAACTTAGAACTACTTAAACCTAACTAACCTAAGGACATCACACACATCCATGCCCGACGCAGGATTCGAACCTGCGACCGTAGCAGTCGCGCGATTCCGGACTGCGCGCCTAGAACCACGAGACCACCGAGGCCGGCCCTAAGGACATCACACACATCCATGCCACAGACAGGATCCGAACCTGCGACCGTAGCGCCTAGCGCCGTAGCGCGATTGAAGCGCCTAGAACCGCTCGGCCACACTGGCCGGCTGGCGCGGATGATCCGTACGGTTTTTCGGGTACTGTAATTTTGACGTCACGATATGTGGATGTCATGCCTTATGGAAAATATGTTTATTATCCGTAATTGTGACGGGTGTACCTACCGTTTATTATTATTTTAACGCCCGCATCTCGTGGTCGTGCGGTAGCGTTCTCGCTTCCCACGCCCGGGTTCCCGGGTTCGATTCCCGGCGGGGTCAGGGATTTTCTCTGCCTCGTGATGGCTGGGTGTTGTGTGCTGTCCTTAGGTTAGTTAGGTTTAAGTAGTTCTAAGTTCTAGGGGACTGATGACCATAGATGTTAAGTCCCATAGTACTCAGAGCCATTTGAACCATTTATTATTTTAACGTTGCGCGTATGACAGTGTGAAACCCAGTCTCTGCACACAACCTGTAACATGTCGAGCAGTAAAATGAGCCCATCACGCTTAATTTACGCATAATATAAATGTACTGGATTTCAATCGGTGGCTTCTCCTGTTTACCTGTATGTCACATATATTTCAAACTTGTGTGATTGATCTCCTCTTAATCTACCTCTTCTACTTCTCTCTCCCCACTACTATCTGCTTCATCATACTCTGTCCCTCGTCCGCCTGCCTCCCTCATTCACCTGACTCCTCTAACCCTGTATCTTTTTACAACTTTTTCCTCTTCCACGTTTCCCCTCAAAACCTGTCCCTATTCCACCTACCTCTTTCCACCGCTTTTCACTTCCACCTGCCTTTTTACATCCTTATCCTCTTCCACCTTAGATCTTCTCACTGTTCCACCAGTCTCCTCACATCCTCGTCCACTACCCTCTCTCTTCCCCTTCACCCTGTCCATCTCCTTCTGCCAATCTGTATCTCCTCCCTCTGTCCATTTGCTCGTCCCTGTCCGACGTGTCCATCTCCTCCTATCCCTTTCTCTGCCCATCTCCTCCTACCCTCTCTGCCAATTCTTCCTCCCCCTGTCGCAGCCCACCTCCTTATCCATGTCCAGTTGGTTCTTACCCCCACAGCACTTCTTTCCAGTTAATAAATAATATTTGGACCAAATTTGGTTAGAACTGAGCCTCGGAGATGTGTAACGTACATGGATATGACGATGAAAATTCTTCTGGGTGTTTTACTTCGTCATTATATAAAATACTTTAATTATAAAAGTAAAATCAACATTTCGACGGCTGTAATACGAGTGGAACGTTGGTCTTGAGTTTATAATTAATGTATTTGATACAATAACGCGGTACAACACACAGAAGAATTTTAATCATCAAGACACCGGCCACAGAAGCCCACACCGGGTGGCTATAATTAAATGGCAGATACTCCTGAAGACCGGTGTGAGCTGTAATTACCACATGGTACCGTAATTTTATAAATACGTTAAAGTGATAATGCTGAACCGATTTACGCTGGGAAAAAATTAGTTCCAATTTTGGCCGCCAAGTGCTAATCTAGCGCTGTGAAAGCAATAAAAAAGAAGAGAAATGTTTCCACATTAAATAGAATAGGAACCCGACGTGGATATAAAAGCTCAAACAAGCGAAAAAGGCGAAAAGCTAATTTTATCATCAACTGCTGCTTACACTATTTGCTAAGTATGAACACCGGAGACGTCGAAAACATGCTGCATCCGTAAAACTACGTAATCAACAGTTGTTTGCAGCAGTTCCTGTGGAATCTGAACAACGCGTTCCTGTATACTGGCCTTCAGTGCAGGCAGAGACCGGACGTGTTCCTGGTAAACGCAGTCTTTTAGATATCCCTAGAGCTAATAGTCACATGGATTCAGATCAGATGATCTTGCATGCCGTGCATCTAGAAAACCTCTGGAGTCATGCTGTTTCAAAGCAGTAGTCAAATGCTGTGCAAAGAGGTCTCGATAGAGAAGACACGACACTTGACAGCTCCTCTTGGTGCATTCTCATCAAAGATGAACGAACCGAGAATAGAGGTGCTTGGGAGTCCATAGCACACAGTAACATATGGCGAGTGTAATGGCTCTTCGAGCACAACTCGTGGTTTAACAGTACCCCAGATTCGGCAGTGCTGTACCATGTTCTGTAAAAAGCGCCCTCTCATGCCACAAATACTGCCAGGACAAATGCCATCAACTTCGATTCGTGCCAGAAACCGAAGAACAAATTCAGAATGTACCCCAGATTCGGCAGTGCTGTACCATGTTCTGTAAAATGCGCCCTCTCATGCCATAAATACTGCCAGGACAAATGCCATCAACTTCGATTCGTGCCAGAAACCGAAGAACAAATTCAGAATGAGGTTTCAGTTACTGCACCGCCTGGATCTTAAACGGGTACCGCAGTAAAATAGACTGAAAGACTTCCCGTAATGTTGACCAGGGGACGGACAATTTTGATTCTGCACGAGCTCTAGCACTGCCTGGGACACGTGCTGCATGGTCAGTTATAGCAACAGCAACCTCGTCAATAACTTCCACTAGAAAATATATGTCTGTACAACGGCCTACAAATACAGGAATGCACATTACCTTACACGGTATCACTAGAAAACTGCATATACAATTTTGATTAATTACTTATAGATATTTTTCACGGAATACTTAGTTGAGATTTAGAGAAACACAAACCATAGTTACCTCTGTTCAAATTACTAATTCGGATCATAGCAAATATTAGACTGAAAATACTCTTGACATTGACTATGGCATACAATACTGCACAGCACATGAATATAGTTATTAGCTTGTAAATTACAGGTTTCAGCGATCAGTCGTCCGTTTTAAATTTCAGCGATTCTCAATGCACTATTATTTTTGCTCAATGCATGTAATGCATTGGTCAATGCATGTAACGCACGAATACTCAATGAGTATTAAATGAACTGTGGATGAAGCCCGACAAACAGGCATTACTTGCATTGAGCAAAAATAATAGTCGATCGTGAATGGCTAGCTTCTAGCTGAAATCTAAATCTGCTAATAAAATTTAAAAAGGACGACTGATCGCTGAAATCTATAATTTACAAGTCAATATAACAGTCGCTGAGTGCAACAGCTTTCCCAATGGAAGGTAACCTGATAGTTTTTTATTTTATTTATTTAGCGTTTGGCATCTACAGAGTAAAATTGCACACATACTATTAATTAGTATAATAAACAAATTACCAATATAATACTAAATGATTGATCGCAAACAACAATATGCGAAAGATTAGGAAGACAGCCACTGCAGCTATTACAAGTCCACATCTAAGCAGGTCACCCACTGAACAGCACGTGGAGTAGCATTCATGATATCCCTCCATTCTCCTTCAAACCTCCTCGCAGGACACGATGAGGGATTGTTTGTTCTTTTGCACCACAGTCGCATCGTGAGTCATCAGTGAGTTTCCATTTGTGAAGAATGGCCTTACACCTGCCGTGGTTAGTCCTCACACTATGAGGTCTGCACCAAGTTCTTCTGGGCATTTGCATTCCTTGCACCGGTATCGAAGGATCATAATCAGTGATGAGAGGATGGTGATTATTCAGCGACCACTATTGCCTCCATCCCCTTGCTGTGCATACCTTTCTGGGAATTTGAGGACTTCGTCTTCCCATATAGGTTTCCTGGATTTTAGGTGGGTAGTTGGTCCAATATTTTTCGGATAGGTATATCTTCAGAGACAGAGGGGTCATTAATTTTCTTCTATTCTCGGATAGCTGCTTGTTGCCTTCTGAGGGAGGGAGGAGCTATATTCCAAAGGGCATGCAGCCAGGGGAGTTGTTTGCAGGGTTCTTGAGACAATCCTCATGGTCGTATTAAGCTGGACATCTATTTTCTTAGTGTGTGTGCTCTTGTACCAGACTAGGGCGTAGTATTCTGCCACCGACTAAACAAGAGATTGTGCTGATAGTTATTTGCTTCTAGGTTCTTGAAGGTATTCGTTTGCGCTGAAATAACATATGTCATTAAAAACATGAATATTGCTTCATTAAAAGTACACAATTTTTTTTAAATTTCTTTTATATGTGTATAAAGTTTAAGACTTTTAGAGCTCTGTAATTTGCATTGTAACACCGTTCGTAATTTTTTTGACAACCACCTCTTGTAATTCAAAACTTAGACAACACAATTTCCGCAAACAAAACATTCACTTTCAGTTTCCTCTGGAGGCCCAAATACTTAATGGTCTATACCATAACAGCAAAAACCTGAGCTTCGATTTGGTTTTGGATTTAGTCATTCTCGCTTTCCTAGGACAGGATTTTGTGTCAGGATTGTCAGGATTGCGTTTAAGAGTCCTTGATTTTCCATCACCTGTAACGCGACTCACGAATTTGGCTCTCTCTCAAGGCGGTCCAGTAAATTGAGAGAGTCACTTATTTACTTGTCAGGTAGCTTGGAGCAATATTTCCGCACACCTATCGCCTGCGTGAACCCTATGTTAAAATCTGATGGACGGAAACACACTAAAAATTATTTCACTGCACATCAGTCTTACAGAAGTTATACGACATGGCCTGATAAGGTACTTCATATTTCCACATTGTCAACCATTATTGGGGATGACCGTATTTCACTTCTTCTCGGCTTGCTGAAAAGGATTTGTGCCATCTGTACAGTTGCGAATGTCCTCTCTAACTACACTAAATGTATTTGCAATTGTGAATACGACGAGTCTCCAGCTGTAGGAGTTATCAGCGACATATGAAAATCTGTGACTACTCGAACCCTAATTTCCCGCTTTATGCTAGTGGTTGGCTTAAAAAGTGTTTTTTTTTTCTGAGCAGATGTCACGGAACTGCCCACCAGTTCATCGTTGAATACTTCGCTCAATTTTTTTAATTACATAGGGCAGCTAGCCCTTTAACGGAATCGCTGAGCTACCGAGCTTATTACGAGTTAGATTATCCGAGCACGCTTCCAGGACCGACGCAAGCCTCCGTGTGTCATCGAGTGCCCACGTCCTCCACTGCAGTAAATATTATTCTTTGTAAGTCCACTCTAACTTTTGATAAGTCACAGTATCAGTTTCTCCAGGCTTCACACAAAATTAAATGGTACTGCCTACATTTCTGAAAGCATTGTCAATCCATTTTCGCACTGCACGTGACGACAATAACTTCAAACACTCTCAATACTCGCCGTGGAAGTGTAGCAGATACTAATTGCTGCTAACTCATGATCACTATTCCTATCTCATTGCTGTGTGATGGGGAAGGCAACAGCACTGTCAATTCTTGCACGGTACTGCCAGTATAAATAATTTCGTAGGACACCTTGTACATGCCACTCTTTAGGTTTAGCACTCACTCCCATATATTTCATACGTAATGAAATTTTGGGCTGGCAAACGTTTATAGTGGAATTAAGAGTTTGTAGCAGCGGTAAGCAGAATCATGTTTCAGTAGTGGAACCTATTTAGTGGAAAAAGGTGAACAACATCGACTGAAATGAATGCATTCCCGATGTGGCTTTGGTACATTCACCTGGTTAGCAGCGTCACGTTTGAACATCCACTCCAGAGATCCTTTTTATCAGTACGTAAGTGCAAGTGGACTGATTTGATGATCTTCAAGCAAAGGCCTACTCAGAACGTAGTCCGACTGCTTAGCTGGGTGGTGACGTGCTCGCCTCCCATGCAAGCGGGACCGGGTTCGATTCCCAGCCGGGTTGTAGATTTTCTCCGCTCGGGGACTGGATGTTGTGTTGTCCTCATCATCATTTCATCCTGATCACCGGCGCGAAAGTCGCCCTGTGTGGCGTCGACTGAAATAAGACGTGCACTTGGCGGCCGAACGTTCCTGGAGGGGCCTTCCGGCCAACGATGCCATACGCTCATTTCATTTTTTTTAAATTCAGAACGTAGATTTAGCAATCCGGGCGGGGACTACTCAAGAGGACATCGTTATCAGGAGAAAGAAAACTGGCGTTCTACGGATCGGAGCGTGGAATGTCAGATCCCTTAATCGGGCAGGTAGGTTAGAAAATTTAAAAAGGGAAATGGATAGGTTAAAGTTAGATATAGTGGGAATTAGTGAAGTTCGGTGGCAGGAGGAACAAGACTTTTGGTCAGGTGATTACAGGGTTACAAATACAAAATCAAATAGGGGTAATGCAGGCGTAGGTTTAGTAATGAATAAAAAATAGGAGTGCGGGTTAGCTAATACAAACAGCATAGTGAACGCATTATTGTGGCCAAGATAGGCACAAAGCCCATGCCTACTACAGTAGTACAAGTTTATATGCCAACTAGCTCTGCAGATGATGAAGAAATTGATGAAATGTATGACGAGATAAAAGAAATTATTCAGGTAGTGAAGGAAGACGAAAATTTAATAGTCATGGGTGACTGGAATTCGTCAGTAGGAAAAGGGAGAGAAGGAAACATAGTAGGTGAATATCGATTGGGGGGAAGAAATGAAAGAGGAAGCCGCCTTGTAGAATTTTGCACAGAGCATAACCCAATCATAGCTAACACTTGGTACAAGAATCATAAAAGAAGGTTGTATACCTGGAAGAATCCTGGAGATACTAAAAGGTATCAGATAGATTATATAATGGTAAGACAGAGATTTAGGAACCAGGTTTTAAATTCTAAGACATTTCCAGGGGCAGATGTGGATTCTGACCACAATCTATTGGTTATGATCTGCAGATTGAAACTGAAGAAACTGCAAAAAGGTGGGAATTTAAGGATATGGGACCTGGATAAACTGAAAGAACCAGAGGTTGTAGAGAGTTTCAGGGAGAGCATAAGGGAACAATTGACAGGAATGGGGGAAAGAAATACAGTAGAAGAAGAATGGGTAGTTCTGAGGGATGAAGTAGTGAAGGCAGCAGAGGATCAAGTAGGTAAAAAGACGAGGGCTAATAGAAATCCTTGGGTAACAGAAGAAATATTGAATTTAATTGATGAAAGGAGAAAATATAAAAATGCAGTAAATGAAGCAGGCAAAAAGGAATACAAACGTCTCAAAAATGAAATCGACAGGAAGTGCAAAATGGCTAAGCAGGGATGGCCAGAGGACAAATGTAAGGATGTAGAGGCTTGTCTCACTAGGGGTAAGATAGATACTGCCTACAGGAAAATTAAAGAGACCTTTGGAGAGAAGAGAACCACTTGTATGAATATCAAGAGCTCAGATGGCAACCCAGTTCTAAGCAAAGAAGGGAAGGCAGAAAGGTGGAAGGAGTATATAGAGGGTTTATACAAGGGCGAAGTACTTGAGGACAATATTATGGAAATGGAAGAGGATGTAGATGAAGACGAAATGGGAGATAAGTTACTGCGTGAAGAGTTTGAAAGAGCACTGAAAGACCTGAGTCGAAACAAGGCCCCGGGAGTAAACAACATTCCATTAGAACTACTGGCGGCCTTGGGAGAGCCAGTCCTGACAAAACTCTACCATCTGGTGAGCAAGATGTATGAGACAGGCGAAATACCCTCAGACTTCAAGAAGAATATAATAATTCCAATCCCAAAGAAAGCAGGTGTTGACAGATGTGAAAATTACCGAACTATCAGTTTAATAAGTCACAGCTGCAAAATACTAACGCTAATTCTTTACAGACGGATGGAAAAACTGGTAGAAGCGGACCTCGGGGAAGATCAGTTTGAATTCCCTAGAAATGTTGGAACACGTGAGGCAATACTAACCTTACGACTTATCTTAGAAGAAAGATTAAGAAAAGGCAAACCTACGTTTCTAGCATTTGTAGACTTAGAGAAAGCTTTTGACAATGTTAACTGGAATACTCTCTTTCAAATTCTGAAGGTGGCAGTGGTAAAATACAGGGTGCGAAAGGCTATTTACAATTTGTACAGAAAGCAGATGGCAGTTGTATGAGTGGAGGGGCATGAAATGGAAGCAGTGGTTGGGAAAGGAGTGAGGCAGGGTTGTAGCCTCTCCCCGATGTTATTCAATCTGTATATTGAGCAAGCAGTAAAGGAAACAAAAGAAAAATTCGGAGGAGGCATTAAAATTCATGGAGAAGAAGTAAAACCTTTGAGGTTCGCCGATGACATTGTAATTCTGTCGGAGACAGCAAAAGACTTGGAAGAGCAGTTGAACGGAATGGGCAGTGTCTTGAAAGGAGGATATAAGATGAACATCAACAAAAGCAAAACGAGGATAATGGAATGTAGTCAAATTAAATCGGGTGATGCTGAGGGAATTAGATTAGGAAATGAGACACTTAAAGTAGTAAAGGAGTTTTGCTATTTCGGGAGTAAAATAACTGATGATGGTCGAAGTAGAGAGGATATAAAATGTAGACTGGCAATGGCAAGGAAATCGTTTCTGAAGAAGAGAAATTTGTTAACATCGAGTATAGATTTAAGTGTCAGGAAGTCGTTTCTGAAAGTATTTGTATGGAGTGTAGTAGCCATGTATGGAAGTGAAACATGGACGATAACCAGTTTGGACAAGAAGAGAATAGAAGCTTTCGAAATGTCGTGCTACAGAAGAATGCTGAAGATAAGGTGGGTAGATCACGTAACTAATGAGGAGGTATTGAATAGGATTGGGGAGAAGAGAAGTTTGTGGCACAACTTGACTAGAAGAAGGGATCGGTTGGTAGGACATGTTTTGAGGCATCAAGGGATCACAAATTTAGCATTGGAGGGCAGCGTGGAGGGTAAAAACCGTAGAGGGAGACCAAGAGATGAATACACTAAGCAGATTCAGAAGGATGTAGGTTGCAGTAGGTACTGGGAGATGAAGAAGCTTGCACAGGATATAGTAGCATGGAGAGCTGCATCAAACCAGTCTCAGGACTGAAGACCACAACAACAACAACAACAACAACATTGTATTTCAGCTTAAAACTCTGTTCTTCTTATTAGGAATCTACATGTGTTTATCCGTAGAGTATCAAATTCCAATCGCTCACAATCGTCGGTAGCTGTCGATACACATTGTAGAATAATGAAGTGAAAGATAAATCATACTTCTTGATTAATAAGGGTCCAAAGTATGGTGGTAGAACCGCTAATAAGTGTGGATTTTGGTGAAGTATCGGACTAAGTGAAAACTTAATAAAACGAGTAAAAGTGTAAGGTGGAATGATGCCATTGGCAAAACTCGCAGATGACATCATGCATTTTCTAGCCAGACTTATAGGTTTAGTAGAACTGTTAAATGAGGTCGATAAGATACCTGGCCTAAATCTTCGGTGAAGGACCCAGAAATTTAATGGCTTAGATACCAAAGAATGAAACTTCTGCATGATTGGCATAGTACCTATCGTCGTATCGTACCTAAGACGTGAAGAAAGAACCACGTAGGCGAAGATAGTTTTTCACAGTAAAAGGGAAGTGCTAGTACTGAGTGCTATTCTAGAATGTAGGAAGCTCTACTTGTAATTGAGTTTCATGGACGCTGCATGGAAATCAAGGAAGGTCAACAATGGGAGGATGGGCATAGGAGGAAGAAAAGAGAGTGAAAATGTCACCGGTTAGGAAGAGTTGTAGGACGCCGTCAAGAAAGGCCATAGACAGTTTAAGTTGCATGCATCACTTTCTCTTAAGGAATGTTCTACTTCGAAGTATGGCGGATGGCAGTGGGTAAATGGTGTAAAAGAGTCACCAGGATCTTCTCCCACAATTTGTGGCTTTTATACGACAAGTACGACTGTTACACCAGGGTCTTCTCCCACAATTTGTGGCTTTTATACGACAAGTACGACTGTCTGCACTTATCTGCCCAATTGTAAGTTTCTGTAGTGTCAACATCTTGGTATTAAAGTGGATTGTGCCCCTCTCGGGACCTGGGTTGCTTAGTATGCGACTGACATTATTTTTCACTTTCTTTGCGACTTTTTGTTTCTGTTTCGTCCACTACTTTATTTTTTGTTATTTGATCATTTTGATAAGACTCAGCATCATCCCGTCATTACTTATTGTCTCTACATTAAATTGTGGTCACATGTTGGCTCCTTCTGCCGCCATAGATATTTTTTCACTGCAAAATGCTATTTTGAATGCTAAATTAGTTACTGAAGGAGAGAGAGCGAGAGAGAAGCTAGAGAGAGCTGTGTAGAAGAACAACGAAGTTTCTGCAGTTAATTTTTATTTACGAAACGTCCATATGCTTTGGGAAGCATGTACGTGCAGGTTTTTAATCTTGTATTGTGACAGGTGGCATGAAAATTGTGACTTTATTTTTGTGTCAACTTTCTGTACATTTTTCCACCTGCATCTTGCTGAATTTGGTTATCCGAAAGTCAAGAAGTTATAACACATTTTACTTCGTATTTCACCATCAATTTTATATCTTTATGTAACTTATGAACGGCGTTTTCTGTGTTATCAATGTCCTTCTTATTCGCGTGTACAGTGTACCAGGAGTAAAATATCTCTTGGCTTATAATAGTTTTATTTGATATAGGCAGAGAGATGTACTGGCGAATGCTGAAACGCACGTAAATGGTTCACCTAAATTTATTTCACTTTACCCTTGTAAACAGATCGTGTACGTGGAGCGCTCTAACTTCAAATCATCCAGCAACGTAAACTCTTTCAGTGTGCAGATTCCTATGCGGACGATTGCTCATCCACTGGTAACAAGACTGGAATACTTTGGACGCTGTTTTGCGGTTGTAATTGCTGTGTTCTACATTTTTTTCATCTCAGATGTCGAAGAAGCGTCATTTGTGTGGTTTTATTTCTGTCACCTTAGTAATGAGTTTTACCACAACAAACCATATATGAAGAGTGGAAAGACTCGATAATTTATTAATACTCTTCATTGTTAGAAAAACATTAATTTATTGAAGTGACATCTATAAACGGGCAAAGCACTCACCTGGTCAACCCACAGTACGACACGCTCTACAGGTTGCCTATGTAACGGCTTCCAGGGGCAACAAAAATTGATTTTCAGTATTTCATATAATTATTGGCTGGATTTAAAAATTTTTAAAAGTTTTCATAATCCACTCGTTAAGATGTATAGCTTGGAGTTAAAGTATAACACAGTAAGACAAGGATTAAATTTAGAAACTGTGCATAAGTCTTGTGGGAGCGTAACTTACGTCGCGTAATTTACTCAGACTAACTAATATTTGAGAATGAGATCTCTTAGCGACTTCCAAAAAACTTAACACATAATTTTTGTTGCTGGTATCCCCCCGCAAAATAAAAGAAGGTATTTTTACTGTTCAGACATTAAAACTTCAACATCGGGCATGACGGTTTCATTCATTACTTCCTTCCTGCCAACTCTATTTACAACACACTATGCTACAGTATCCACACATACCACTGAACATATTTGAATTTTTTTTTTTAAACAAAGAACAAGTTACCCAGATTACACACATCCATTGTTTGATAATGAGAGCACTTAGCTACTTACTAAAAACTTAAAAGATAATTTAAAACATAATAAGTAATTCCACGTGTGAAGCTGTTTTCACATGACAGGTTCTTTAAAGAAACGGTAGTAGGAGTTGCTGGTGTAAAAAAGAGAGCACACAATTTGCTTAGTAAATCTTTATTGAGATTTGAATATTATTTTGCATACGCTGATTCATTTGCTTTCAGCAATATACAATTTATTTCCAAACTTCTCATTCAAAATTTTCCTTGACATTCACTTTCATAAGGTTTTGTTTTCATTTGTTCGTATTTTGTGAAGAATAAGAGCCTTTCTGATGTCAGTACCACAGATCTTCTCACTGCTTTCAGGACCTACGTACAGTAACCGGATATTCTACTCCTCTCACTGCGCTGTTGCGAAGGAGTAGTCCATTACCTCCACTGGAACAGCGTGTGAACCATTAATATTCTTCTGATCGTTGATCCACATCTTATCAAGTTGCCTGAGATCTTCAACTCCACAGTTGACTCTATATCCAACTTTGAAGTTCTATCCAACGGCCGTTCCTGTTCCACAGGACGGTCAGTGTTGTTGCCAAAAGTGTGGAGACATATTGTGTCTGTACCATACAGGGAACGTCTCTGCTCCATGCACGTCACGTTACATTTTCCAGGTTTCTCCCATAACTACTGCTGTGTAACACATCTTCTTGATATTATACGTAGAAGCTTCTGGTCTACAAATCATAGTTGCACCATGGTTATCAAATATAACCTTAAACAGCACTTTCGTGAATCATAAAAGCGACTGTTTCTCTCAGGAAATGTGAAGTGGAGAAAAAACTGCCAAGAGTCGAGTGTGAGGTCTCTGGAAATAGCGAGAACGGTATCGTTCTAGCTGCGATATGCCTAAGCAGTTTGTAATTGGTGTTAGTGGAAATATGTTCTGGGAAATTCGTTTTGTCAGTCAAGCACCATCTGCTTGTAAAATACAATCTGGAGGGCAAGACTGCGCCGTCTGCTGTGAAACTGACGTATAACATCCCTCTGACATCGTAGTTGCTCTGAAGGTCCTCCTTGCCGTGACGTCACCAATCTTTAGAATCTGTAAGTAAAATTAAATTACACTATTAGACCACACAATAGATATGTTTCTATTAATTACATATCTTGTAGCAGCAACTACTCGTTAATGGACGCGTCCTGTCAAACAATATTATTTAAGTCACTATGCGCAGAACTACACGTTTCAGACTTTCTTCCAACATACACTGTCTTATGTTGCTTACGTTTAAGACAAAACAAATCTCTATGGTGCAAAACAAAATAAAACCCAGCGAAGATTAAGCTATTGTAGCACTTTATTTACTGTTTCTGGTGTCTGTGCACTGTTTATCAACACCTGGGTGGTTTCAGCCGGTGCTGGTGTAAAAACAAACTTACCAAGAGCTGTGATGTCACACCCATCGAAAGGTGATATTGATGTTTCTGCTGCGTACTTACTTTTTGTGTGATTTTTGTGTTTGGTGTTTGATGCATGCGCACACAAACGCACACACTCACACACACACACACACACACACACACACACACACAGCAGAGAGAGAGGGAGAGACTGAGAAGTAGATATTTCGAACAACAGAGAATGTTTGAAGTGTTCTTGTTGGAGGTGGTTTTACGCTCGTAACTACTTGACTGTTATAGTGTTATGTGCATTCACGCAACACTTTAATTCTTTGTTTCACTGCTGTGTTGTATGGTAGTATTGTTGTATCGTTACTTTAAAGCGCCTGTCGCTTTCTCGGAGAACCTGCACATTAGTTTCAGTATTATTTGGTTATTGTTTCCCTCTTTGAGGTGATATGAGAAAGCGGAGTGTATAGCATCACTTCTCGAGGCACTTCGAGTCTACAGAATTCCTTGCTGTTTTTCCGACGTAAACAGTTCGTGACGTGCATAATTTGGAAAATGCGAACATGTTTGTTCCATGTATAACATACTACATGATTTTTTCAGTAGCACAATTTTCGCCTAAGTAAGATTGGTAAGACAATGTAAGCTACTCAGATACTCTGTCATGGTGTGGCGAGAGCGTAAATTGAATAGCAGAGAAATGTTACTATAGGTGACAGTACGAGAGAGAAGGCACGGTTATTCATTGTCTTACCGATCAACTGAAAAACAGACATCGGCTGCATATGAGTTATTTTTAGATTTTAGTGTGTCGGATCAGTATTGAGCCTCATGTCCATCTTCAGCGGCATACGTAGACCTGACTGTGTGATTAACCCCGCGCCGACTTATTAGTCGAGTGATGATGCGGTTTCAGTTGTGTCTCCATTTCTTCTTTCGAAAGCTCTTCATTCTCTTCTAACCACGTTTCTTTATCGGGAGGTCACCAAAGAGTAAAGTACTTGATGCTACTCGTTTGAAGCTAGGCAAGTGCACCGATGGCGATAACTCAGAACTAACCATTGGTGCATCTTATGTTGTGGCTTCCATCCCGAACATATCTGTTTTTTGTCGTGTTCTAGTTCAACTATTCAGTAACTGTGTTTAGGTGACTAAATACACATTGTGTTCAAGTTGCATTACGGTTACATAATAGCATAGTAATCAAATTTCTTTAAGTAACTTGGAACAAAACAATTCTCACTTCTTCCCTCGTGTTGAACCCCCCTCACCACCGGCGTTTCTGTCCCGCTTGGCTTAAGCACCTTCAGCTGCTTCACTGTCCGGAGACCAGACATCAGTATCGGAGGATAACTGCCAGTCCTTAAAATTCCTCCTGCCTGCCTACCACAAAGATCATTGCTGTCTCCTTTCCTGATTACAATTTACATCAACGACATAGCCACAGAGCCACAGGTGCAGATCCCCCAACTCGCGGGAGATACTAGTAGAATCCGTGCGACTTCCACCCTCAGAATGAGAAGAAGACTGATGTCAAATTCAGTAAAACAATATCAACGTTGGAGACACGTAACAATTGCGCAATACGAACGTATCTCGAATTCGCACTCTCCGGTACCTGAGGGAATTTTGGACCCATACTTGTTCTTGCATGAACGTGTAGAGAGGACTTTAGAGCGAAAACACAGGCCATGTCAGAGAAGCTCACACCTCTATTCCTGCCCAACAAATTAGGAATGGGTTATACAGAACTGCAACAAGTCACTTCTGAAAAAAAAGGGACTGGTTGCAGTTCTGTATAACTTATTTACATTAAATATACAGTCACGGTTCTAAAATATCTGTAATGGATAAGCATAATGAGGAATGGCTACCAAAATCCGACTTTATAAGAGTACAGTCTTATCGAAAACACAATATGGCAGTTCTGTTTCGGAGCTCACGAGCAAAACTAGATTCCATGCTAAAGTAGTTCAGAACAAACACTTTTGATGGATTTTGAAAGGAAAACTCTGAAGTAGCATAGCTACACCATGACTCCCATATGGACATAGCTTGTACAGAAATGATTAACAACAGTCCCTGGCATCATCAGTCATCTAGAAGAAATCGGAAGACCAAATCCTTTCCCCTGGTATAGATTCAAAACCCCAAAGGCGTCAGCTCAAAAGCCCTCTAGAACAATAAGGCCGGAGATAGAGTTGTGGACACTCCTGAAGCATGACCCTATACGCAAACAAGAAGTGAAGTTCGCCCGAAAGATCTGGAATTCCGACCTCACATGAAAGAGGAAAGAGAGAGAGAAAGAGAGAGAGTTTGAAGTGAATGAAGACCCCCCCCCCCTTCGCTCCCCAGCGAAAGAAAAAAAAATGGTAACGTGAACTAGTACCTCACTGTAAGTGGGACTATAAGCTAACACGTGGTTGTCACACAGCCATTTTTACGTGTGGTACTTGTAATGGTACTTCAATTACGTAACCATTACGGCACCTCACCTGAACCTCTCGATACCAGCAATGTTTCTGTTAACTACTTAACTATTTCTGAGACAACATTCATATTTGATTTCATTTGTGATACATCGATATGTTTATATTGCAATGATATTATTCTTATGTGTATTCTTTCTTTTGTCACTATGATCTTTGACGTATTTGTAACTGTGATTTTTGGGCGCGTAAGCGATTATTAGTTAGTTAGTTGTTGAGTTGTTAGAGAGTCGGACCTTGAGAGAGTCAAGTCGTGGACGTCATGTTGGAAAGACGAATATTGTCGTCAGCTTATAAAATGTGAACTTTAACAGTGACTGTGAGGAAGATTTTTTCAAGTATGTTTTGTATTGTGAAGTGATGTTTAGTGTGTCGCGTGATATTGCAATAAAAGCAATTAAAAGGAAGTGTAACTTAATTTCGGAGTGCTGATTATTTTTTTACATCACCATTGTCCAGCAAAAGTGTAATCTTCAAGAATGATTTGTGAAGCGCATCTACAAAACTTTTGAATATAGCAGAATAAAACCTAGGCCTCTTTGCATTCGAGCTTGGAATCATAACCACCTAGATTTTCAACGAGTGAGCCATGATTTTACGACGAGAGCAGCGTGGGAAACACAAAAAGATGAGTGCCTAGTTTTTTCATTGTTACATGAAATGACTATTAACTGTGCTCCAATGACACCTACAACATAATATGACTGTTGTTGCCCGAAAATGCAGTATTTAGCAGCGTGAGCAACACCACAATCGTTATTAAATGCTGACCTTTGTTGTGGTAGGGTTATTAGATACTGAAGATGGGACTGAGGCCCAATATCAGTCTGGCATAGTAAAATATTTAGACCAAATTCTATGCAGCCGCTGTCCTGTTTTAGTCACCCTGAGGTTTCTGAGCCTCGTGCAAGTAATAGAGAACAGTGTGTGTAATTTGAGCACTGCCTGCACACGCACCATGACGAGCTCCGTGGTGCTGAAGCGCTTCTCGATGGTGACGGAGGTGCCGTCTTCGTACGTCTGCTGCTGCAGGTGTGTGCTGGGCCGCGGCTCCGTCACCAGGCTGCTGACGAGGCGGCCGTCGTAGCCCTGCTGCTCGTAGCACTCGTCAAGCCGGTAGCTCACCACGTCCTCGTAGCAGCAGGTGCTCGTCTGCTGCGTGAACTCGTCACCGTCTGACGTCAGAGTCACCCTGCACGACGCCGACAGCACAAAGTCTACGGCCAACTGGTCGCTGACACCTGCAATTGTAACACTGCCGTCAGTATACCCCCCACCTATCCAGACAGCCGGCCGGGGTAGCCGAGCGGTTCTAGGCGCTACAGTCTGGAACCGCGCGACCGCTACGTCGCATGTTCGAATCCTGCCTCGGGCATGGGTGTGTATGATGTCCTTAGGTTAGTTAGGTTTAAGTAGTTCTAAGTTCTAGGGGACTGATGACCTTAGAAATTTAGTCCCATACTGCTCAGAGCCATTTGAAACATCTGTCAAGACAATTTGCACGTGTGCTGTGACACGCTGCCTGGTGTGGTATAGCCCGCATCTCGTGGTCGTGCGGTAGCGTTCTCGCTTCCCACGCCCGGGTTCCCGGGTTCGATTCCCGGCGGGGTCAGGGATTTTCTCTGCCTCGTGATGGCTGGGTGTTGTGTGCTGTCCTTAGGTTAGTTAGGTTTAAGTAGTTCTAAGTTCTAGGGGACTTATGACCACAGCAGTTGAGTCCCATAGTGCTCAGAGCCATTTGAACCATTTGAACCAACCTGGTGTGGTATACAGAATCCACTGAAATGGTAGTTCAGAAAGATACGTGTACCTTCTACTCACATGTGGCAAATCAATTGCCTATACTGACTAACCAAAAGAAGTGAAGCACCTAGATGGAGTGACGGAGAAACTTTAGAGACTGGGAAGATATATGAAGTTATTTCAGTGATTACAAAACCGAATGAGATTTACAAAGACTTGGCAGTATGAGCACACTCATCAGCATTGCGTCGCACACTCTCTGGCTCGCGCAGGTTTCCTTGGGAAGGATGTCAAATGGTTCAAATGGCTCTGAGCACTATGGGACTCAACTGCTGAGGTCATTAGTCCCCTAGAACTTAGAACTAGTTAAACCTAACTAACCTAAGGACATCACACACATCCATGCCCGAGGCAGGATTCGAACCTGCGACCGTAGCGGTCCCGCGGTTCCAGACTGCAGCGCCAGAACCGCGCGGCCACTTCGGCCGGCGAAGGATGTCATAAAGCCGCTGCATCCTCACCTGAGGCAAGCTCTTTTCTTGATATCCTAGAGTTCATGCCCTTGCTGATCCTTCACATGTTCTATGGGGGGGGGGGGGGGTAACATCTGGGAATTCTGCTGGCCAAAGGAGTATCTCAACATCAAGCAGACAGATCGTAGGAACACACACATAACATACGTGAACGAGCATTGTCCTGGCTCCTCGATGCTGTCGTATGAGAGGTGACACATGTGGACGCAGGAAAATCGCGACGTACCGTTGTGCCGTTACAGTCCCCAGACTTGAATTCATACCCGATGGCTCCCAGGAGTACCACTGCTGCGGTTCTTCAAAACAATGGAAGAAGGGAAGCTCTCCCAGGGCGCTGCAAAACTGGCCGTCGATGGCCATCCGGGTTAATTCAGAACCGCGCTTACTGGCAAAACGCAATGAGACGCCATTTGGTAGCTGTCCATGCTTCCCAGTCACGCCTCCGCTCCATACTCAATCGTTAGTTTCGTGATGTTAACGGTAGCCTACACATGTGATAGTCATTCCCTGCTCCAGCTGCCACTAGTGTCCGACCAGTGGTATGAAATGATACAGAGTTTAGCTAGAAGTTCCCGGATGGCAGGCGATGCTCTTGCTGCAAAATAGGACCATCCTGTGGTGGTCAGGCTTCGTCCTCGATAACCCTGACTATGGTTAAGCCTGCTCTTATGTCCCATGCAGTCCAACATCGGGACACTGTCGATTCCGACTGCCCCACAAGTCTGGATATTGCATGATGCTAGGAGCCGGCCAAATAGAAAGCCACAATGATGCCCCTTTAAAACTCTGCCGTGTGCTGATAAAGCTATCTCACACGAGTGTGCACCATCTCCGTATTCTTCAGTCATCACTCAACATCTGACGTTGTTCACGTCTATTAGATATCCTATCAGGCCAGGTAACAACTGTAAGCACGAACAACACTCATGCACCCAGGTGACTGGTTTACCTGTCTCACGCAATTACAGCTCTAATCAGTTACATACCCGTTGATGTTGTGTACATGTACGGAGCTACTTTGACAACATCCAGCCTTGTCTTCTGAGTGGTTCATATTAGGTAATGAGATCATGCGAGCTATAATCATAAGGCCCAAACCGACACACACATGCGGTTTTTTTTTTTTTTTTTTTGACTGCAGAATAAACTCCTCCACAGTTCTTTTCAGAACCGAAGTTAACATGTATTACAATACAAAGTGCTGTCTACGAATTGATGTTTGGTGACGCTTCCGTGAGGAGGAAAACCTAGGTGGTTCAAGCGACAGAATAATAGTTCGCAGAGTAAAATTTGATGAGAAGATTCATCTTTAAGAACTAATCAACTTGATCGTGAAATGCGTATTGCAAACAATACAGTGTATATAGTAAGAATTATCTTACAGTTGTACCCTTATCATAAACATCGTGTGCAAGCAATGGCGCGAATGGTTCTGATCCAAGAGTTGAGTTATGCCAGTGGATTACCTTGCACTGAGATTTAGTGATTATAACGAAGTGTAAATTGCTTCTGTCAATAAGAAATTAAATGTTTGTTAGAGATCATTAGTTATTTACCTCTAAGTACTGACTATCGAGTGATCTAAAATGGTTCAAATGGCTCTGAGCACTATGCAACTTAACATCTGAGGTCATCAGTCCCCCAGACTTAGAACTACTTAAGCCTAACTAACCTAAGAACATCACACACATCCATGATCGAGTCAGGATTCGAACCTGCGTCCGTAGCAGTCGCGTGGTTCTGCTTTTCATGCAGTAAAACTTCAACGTCATCGTGACGTTTTAATTTGTTGATTCATTACCTCTAACTAAATTCACTACAAATTTTGTAGACATGCACGTATACCACTAAAGATACTGACAAGCTTATGTCTTTGTACGGCACAGAGAATAACTAGCTTTTCAGGAAAATGTAAATAGCTCTAAACATAACTATCTGATCTTGAATTTTTTCAGTTGTCTATGGGCGAATAATCCGAAACTAATAAAATCCACATAAATAGGACTTAGTGTATTTAACCGTTAAGGTTTTACATTCTTAACAGAAAATATTGAACACATTAAATCATTTATAATCAGACGCTTGAAGTTGTTTTATATAAGTTCTTTCTTTGAAGAATTGGGGGTGGATTGTAGTGGTTACCTAGTTGTATGGACGAGATTTGAGACCTATATTTATGCCATACACTAAATTTAGCTTGAGAAGCTCTTAAAAATAAATCTGAAAGACGAACGTAGTTTAGTATGCTGTTAAATTTGCTCCGTACGTGAACTGTAAATGAATCGGTTCTTTATACACGTATAGTCAGTGGAAACGTGGGCAGGAAAAATGTTAACAGCTCACGTACGTCAGCGAGATTGTCATCAACATCTCGAGAAGAACTTACTAATGAGTAACCATTGTCAATGAAGTAATTTTCGTTGAAACCAATAACAATGTATTATGAAAGGAATATTCCTGTTAAGGGTAACGCCGACCTAAAACTACTACACGACTTTGTGAGTGGAAATAAACAGAATCACGTGAGATTATCACTGAGCTTCAAATGCGAGCAACAGAGACATTATACAGTGTGAGTCACCTAACATTACCGCTGGATATATTTCGTAAACCACATCAAATACTGACGAATCGATTCCACAGACCGAACGTGAGGAGAGGGGCTAGTGTAATTGGTTAATACAAACCATACAAAAAATGCACGGAAGTATGTTTTTTAACACAAACCTACGTTTTTTTAAATGGAACCCCGTTACTTTTGTTTGCACATCTGAACATATAAATAAATACGTAATCAGTGCCGTTTGTTGCATTGTAAAATGTTAATTACATCCGGAGATATTGTAACCTAAAGTTGACGCTTGAGTACCACTCCTCCGCTGTTCGATCGTGTGTATCGGAGAGCACCGAATTACGTAGGGATCCAAAGGGAACGGTGATGGACCTTAGGTACAGAAGAGACTGGAACAGCACATTACGTCCACATGCTAACACCTTTTTAATGGTCTTTTTCACTGACGCACATGTACATTACCATGAGGTACACGTACACACGTGGTTTCCGTTTTCAATTACGGAGTGGAATAGAGTGTGTCCCGACATGTCAGGCCAATAGATGTTCAATGTGGTGGCCATCATTTGCTGCACACAATTGCAATCTCTGGCGTAATGAACGTCGTACACGCCGCAGTACATCTGGTGTAATGTCGCCGCAGGCTGCCACAATACGTTGTTTCATATCCTCTGGGGTTGTAGGCACATCACGGTACACATTCTCCTTTAACGTACCCCACAGAAAGAATTCCAGAGGTGTAAGATCAGGAGAACGGGCTGGCCAATTTATGCGTCCTCCACGTCCTATGAAACACCCGTCGAACATCCTGTCAAGGGTCAGCCTAGTGTTAATTGCGGAATGTGCAGGTGCACCATCATGCTGATAGCACATACGTCGACGCGTTTGCAGTGGGACATTTTCGAGCAACGTTGGCAGATCATTCTGTAGAAACGCGATGTATGTTGCAGCTGCTCGCCGACCGTGGCCCGTGTTTGTTACAACACGCAACTGAACGTCGGAGGCTTCAAGCGTCAACTTTAGGTTACAGTATCTCCGGATGTAATTAACATTTTACAATGCAACAAACGGCACTGATTACGTATTTGTTTCTATGTTCAGATGTGCTAACAAAACTAACGTGGTTCCTTTTAAAAAAACGTAGGTTTGTGTTAAAAAACATACTTCCGTGCATTTTTGTATGGTTTCTATTAAACAATTACACTAGCCCCTCTCCTCACGTTCGGTCTGTGGAATCGGTTCGTCAGTATTTGATGTGGTTTACGAAATATATCCAGCGGTAACGTTAGGTGACTCACCCTGTATACGAGAAATACTTTTCTATCAGACAAAAATACTCACCTAGTGCGCGCAAGAACTGCTCCATGTTCTGCTGGCCTTGAACGTCCAGCTCGTAGACAATGCCGCAGTACTTCTCCATGGTTGTCGGACAGCTCCCTGAACTTGCACTACGCTCCAGCAACTGTGAAGGGGATGAATGAATCGACGAATAAAGATCGGCCTATCAGAAGATTATATAGCGCGGCGAGATAGATCGCGACTGTTCTTGCCAAATATCCGGTCCCGATGCTGATAAGATACGAACGGCAGCTGATGGGGCGCGCTGAGTGTAGTCCGTGCTTCGCGGTTTCTCAAACTACATTTCCTGTCAGCTTCCTGCACGTTTCGAAAGACTCAAGAGTCACTTCCTTTATCTCCAACAGGAAATCTCGAAGTTACATTTGGATTAAAAACCAAGAAGACGAGACATGTAATATCTCATATACGAGTATTTTCCGCCATCCAGCTTGAGTAGAGATTACGCCGTAAGTTTTTAATAATATCAACTAGTAATGCAGTGAGTACCCCCGATATGAGTTTACGTAAAGTGACAGATAAATGTCAAAGAACATCTCTGTCTACCTTCTTACGTTTCCCCTTCTCTACCGAAAGAAGGCGTGTGTCCAGTTCTTAGAGACTTCGATTCCACCGTTACAGACGAGCTCATGTAAATTGTCTATAGTAGCCATTCAAGCGAAATTCACAATTAAGCTGATCTTAGTAAAGCTCATTAAGGCTAATTAAATTTAGTGTGAGAAGATCCGGAGTTCTAAAAGAATTAAGATAATATTTAATAATCAGATGTCACTTACTTAAATATTGTTGTGCGATTCTCGAAGAACAGTAAAGAGAAAAACGCATTCCTATTATTATCTTACAAATGATAGTAACCAGATTATAGTTGCGTTCCAAGATTCTGTCTCTACCCCGTGGTTAAAATGGCACTGAGCACTATGGGACTTACCATCTGAGGTCATCAGGCCCCTAGAACTTAGAACTACTTAAACGTAACTAACCTAAGGACATCTCACACATCGATGCCCGAGGCAGGATTCGAACTTGCGACCGTAGCAGTCGCGCGGTCACAGACTGAAGCGCCTAGAACCGCTCGGCCACACCGGCCGGCTACCCCGTGGTCCAAATTAATTTTTCAACATCTGCCAAATATTGAATTTGCTGTTCGGTGGAGCATGTATCGTAATTTATAGCATTTCATACTTCCATGGTTGATCTCATAACACGACTGTTGTCTGCTTCATAAAGAAATCTGTTCGCCGCAACTTTTCATGGTCCACTGTCACGAATGATGATGATGATGATGATGATGATGATGATGATGATGATGATTAAATGATAAGGACAACACAAACACCCAGTACCCGGGCAGAGAAAATCCCCAACCCGGCCGGGAATCGAACCCGGTATCCCGTGATCCAGAGGTAGGAACACTAGCCACTAGACCACGAGCTGTGGACTTCTCGGCTTTTTGAAAATGTCTTATTTCATTTCATGCACTGTCTGAGCCAAAGTATCTGCTAATTCATTAGTGTACGTGAATATGGCGTGTGTCCAACTTTCACCTTTACGATGGCTTGAACTGTGCTGGGAAGTGTCTTAATGCCTGTGGAGAAAGTCAGTCCATCACATCTCAATAACAGAAACCTGAGAAGTTAGTCACGTTGGACGCTCATCTCTGGAGCGAAACCGTCATTTTGACTCATCCTAAAGATATTCCATTGGGCTCAAGTCGGGACTTTGGGCTGGCCAGCCCATTTCAGGGATATTATTGTACACAGACTCAGCCATGTCACTTTAACACAGGGTGTAATTTCATGCTGATGCAATCATCATTTTCGAATTGTTCCTCTCCTGCACGCAGTACATTATGCTCTAAAATGTGCTCCTTTTTCTTAAGTACAATAAGGCGATCACTATCTAACCACGAGAAGTATCTCCATACCGTAACACCAACTTCTCTGTACTTCAATGTTGGCATTAGACATGGTGGCAGGTAACGTTCGCCAGACATTCGCCACACCCAAAATCCTTCCATCGCTTTGCCACAAGATATGATACAATAATTTTCCTGTTGGAGACTAATCTATGTGCCCAGTCTGATTTGTAATTCTATTAGGGACTGCAGTGGACTTGGGAGAGCAGTTGAAGAGAATGGATAGCGTTTTGAAGAGAGTTTGTCGGCCGCGGTGGCCGAGTGGTTCTAGGCGCTTCAGTCCGGAACTGCGCGACTGCTACGGTCGCAGGTTCGAATCCTACCTCGGGCATGGATGTATGTGATGTTCTTAGGTTAGTTAGGTTTAAGTAGTTCTAAGTTCTAGGGGACTGATGACCTCAGATGTTAAGTCCCATAGTGCTCAGAGCCATTTGAACCATTTTTTTTAAGAGTTTATAAGATGCAGATCAAGAAAAGTGAAACAATGGTTATGGCATGTGGTCGAACTAAACTAGACAATGTTGCCAGAATTAGATTGTGAAATGAAACGCTAAAAGCAGTAGATTAGTTCTGCTATCTGGCCATCAAAATAATTGATGATTTTACAGCGCTGAGAATAGCTGAAAGTAAGGAGGATATAAAACGCAGAATAACTTTACGAAGGAAAACTGTACTCGAATAAAGAAATTTGTTAACATTTAATTTAAATGTAAGTATTAGGAAGTCTTTTCCGATGGTATTTTTTACGAAAGCGAATCATGTGCAACAATCAGTTCAGACAAGAAGAGGATGGAAACTTCTGAAACTTCGTGATTAGATGGGTAGATCAGATAACTCTTGCGAAGGTACTGAGTCAACTTGGGGAAAAATGACATTTATGGCGTTATTTGACTAATAGAAAGGCCTGTGTAGTAGGCGTCATGAAATCATATATTTAATAATAGAGAGAAGTGTGAGGAGACATGCTAAAAATTATAGAGAGATCAAGAACTGAATCCTGTAGACAGATCCAAAAGGATAGGTTGCAGCTGTTATGCATAGATGAGGAGTCTTGCAAACGATGAACTAGCATGGATGGCAGCATAAAACCAGTCTTTGCGCTAAAGACAAACACAGTAACAACAACAAAGCTCCAACATGCCACCTCTATTAATTGTAATCTCTAAACCGCTTTACAGCATTATTTACTTTGAGAGTACGAACATTGGTAGCCAGGCATTTACCGGGGTATTTTAGCGCGTACCGTTAACAGGCTGTGACCAGTGTGAGGTAGGGTCAGCCGTTGTGCCCCTTCTTAGAGAAGGCAGCATTAGCAGGCATATGTGTAGGACGCAGCTAGGCCGCTCTGGACCAAATGTCTACCGGCAGAGATTCTAGCTGGTCATCTTCGCTTATGCTCATAGCCGATATCTTGATTCAGACGGACACAAAAAACTGACCCGCGGAATGAGTATGTCGAGCTCTCCTCCTAGCCATACTGAAAACTTTGCTTTCGACGTTTCTTTAGTTTTCAGTGGCCATTTAGGATTTTAGTGTTGTCAATCGTATTCATTGTTAGCAACTTCTGTTGTCCCTAAACCAGTGTCCTTATTTCCTCACACTAAGAAAATACAAATTAACAAATTAATTTGCCCCACCCAGCTCCTTAAATACGAGCCTCTGATTAATGCTTGTTTTTTCGATATTTCTCTCATAATCTGCTTACTGACTGAGTTCTTCTTTGGATTGTAACGCTTATCGACTTTCATTCACAGATGCACAACAAGTGTACACCGAGAAGCCGAAACATTAAGAGCACATTCTTAATAACGAGTTGGTCCACTTTGGAACGCCATCCTGCAGCGATTTTGCAGAGACTACTCTTCAGCACTGGCTAATTAATTAGTCTGAAGCTGTCACGAACTCTTACCCAGCACAGTCCCCAGCAATTGGAATAAATTACAGGCGACTCGCGTGTATGAAAAGGGTAAAACAAGAGATCAGCAAAATTACAGACTGATACCCTGCAGAATAGTTGAGCATATTCTACGTCAGAATATAGTAAAATTGCTGGAGTGGGAAATGCTTCTCTCCACTAATAACACGGAGAATCGCTCAGTTAAAACAAGCTTATCCTTCCTTGCCAACCATAGATGAAGGGCAAGAGGCTGACTCCATATTCCTAAGTATGCCGAAAGCGTTTGAAACAGCTCCGTGTTAGCACACGTCCAAGAGTGCGGAATAGGTTCCCAAATATATTAGTGGCTCCAAGACTTTTACAATAATAGAATACAGTACGTTATTCAGAAGGCCAACTGTTCATTAGAGACAAGGATATCGTCAGGAATGCCACAGCGATGCGTGATAGGACCGCATTTGTTCTTTATACAGGGTGTTTCCGTAAGAACGTGCAAAAATGTAACAGGACATAAAGAATGCTCCACTGAACGATTTGAGGGGGGTATCCGGTGGTCGGAGGAACTATCTTACGGAGATACGGAAGTAAACTTGTCTACCGCTTTGTCAGTGTTTTCCAGCTTATTTACAACTAAAATGAGTACAGGTTTATACGTAATGTGATATTTATTTACATTCTTTAGGTTCTGCAAGGAAAAGAGGAGGACGAGCCTGATTACTAGGAAGTATTTCCTGGTCGCTGGATTGGAATGGGAGGTCCTATTTCATGGCCTGCGCGGTCACCGGACCTGAATCCCCTTGATTATTTCCTATTGAGATATTTAAAGTCACTTGTGTACAGACCCCATTCGATACGGAGATGGAATTAATTTCCAGAATTGTAGCCGCCTGTGATGTCATTCGAAATACACCAGGGATATTTACCAGGGTGCGTCAGAATACTGTTCGCCGATATCATGCTTGCATTGAGGTTTATGGCAGTCAGTTTCAGACCTTTTTGTAAGATACAGTACAAATGTTACGTTCATTGTGTCAATGATGGCATGTGCAGGTAACTAATGTAAATAATAAAGTACGCGGTGCTGTGACTTTATTCCTATTATCTCCTTAAGCCGGCTTCTCCGATCCCTGGTTCTATGTTCTGTTAAATTTCTTCACGCTCTTACGGAGACACCCTGTATACATAAAACATCTGACAGGCTGTTGCTGATGTCCGCAGCTCGTGGTCTAGTGGCTAGCGTTCCCGGGTTCGATTCCCGGCCGGGATGGGGATTTTCTCTGCCCCGGGACTGTGCGTTTGTGTTGTCCTCATCATTTTATCATCGTCGTCATTCGTGACAGTGGCTCGATTGGACTGTGGAAAAAATTGGACTGTGTAGAAATTGCTACTTTGTACGTGCGCTTATGACCGCGCATTTGAGCGCCCCACAAACCAAACTTCATCGTCATGGACTATTGCTGCTGACGCTGCATTGAATGGGAAACTGTCGTCGTTGCGTGCTTGCAGGAGGTTACAGGATGAATTTTACAGAATTTTTGTTTGGTGTGATGAATGGCAGCTTGTTCTAAATACGGGAAACGTAAATTGCTGTAGATGAGTAGAAAAATCACACGATTAGTGGAGTGCTGCTTGACACAATTGCATGGATTAAATATCTGGACGGAACGATTCAAGGAGATATGAAATGGAACGAGCACGTGAGGTAGGTTATAAGAAAGATGAATGCCCGAACTCAGTTAATTGGGAGAATTCTTGGATTGTGTAACTCATATATGAAGGAGAAAGCGTACAGAACACTTGAGTGACTAGCTCTTGAGAACTGCACGAATTTTTGGGATCCCTACCAGGTCGGACTAAAGGAAAACATCGAACCACTTCAAAAAATGCTGACAGATTTGTCACCGATAAGTACGATACACATGATGCAATTTTTACAGGAAACATCCTTGACCTCAAATGGGAATCCTTGGAGAAATTTAAGAGGCCAGGCATTTGTGATAAACAGCAGGATAATTCTACTGTCACAAATGTACATCTCGCGGAAACACAACGAAGACAACATAAGGGAAACCATGGCTCGTACGGAAGCATATAATCAGTCGTTCCTCCCTCGCTCCATTTCTGAGTGGAACAGAAAACGGAATGACTAGCAATGGTACAAGATTAGCCTCCACTATACATCCTATGGTGCCTTGCGGGATTTGTATGTAGATGTGGACTATTTTACTCAAGAGGTTGCCACCATCGTCAAGCCATGCAACAAACCTGCATGTCCTTGTCAAAAATGACGGCTATAGTCTCCACATGCTTTCAGTCGTTCACAATAGCAACACAACGAGGCTCAATGTTACAAAGCCACTTTTTTCACTATCCAGATTGTTGACTTTTGAAGTATTGAAAAGATTGCTCCCCCTCTTCACGAACCACATGTCACAGTGTTTTACGGACTATAAGCCGCATCTTTTTCTCGAAAAATTGCCTCCAAATTTCTGGTGCGTCTTATATTCAAAATTAATATAAAAAATGCCATTATTTGATTCGAAATTCCCGCAAATCTTAAAAATGTTCTTATATTCGACATCATAGCACTAGTACTTCACAAGTCTAAATAGTGCAGTCGTTTTCAAACTTTTTGGGTCCACGACTCCCTTGATCTGAACATAAACAAAGACCTTTAGCAGATGACTTCCGATTCGAAGTGTGGGGTGAATAAACTTCGAAAAAAATTACTAAGAGTAGTTACTTCTTTACTAACGACATAACACATTTTAATCAACTTTTAATGTTATTCTTATTCTTGAAACAAAATCAATGGGAAGTCTGAGCTTGTTTCTTCATCATCAATTCTTCAAATCTCAGCAGCGTCTCGTATCTAATCCTTCACACTCATTCGCTATCTCTATTTCGTGCTGATAACTGTCAATGCTTTAAAGACCGCCTCACACAAGTAGAATTTTCCAAAATATATCAAAACTTATAGCGTCTTGTACTTGCGGATATTAACTGTACGTTCACTGCACGATACCAATGTTAGTGATGACAGGTCACAATTCGTCATAACTGATTGAATATCATCGAGTAAAAGAGAAGTAGCATCTGACGTTCCCCAAGGAAATGCTATAGTCCCTCTGCTGTTCCTGATTTACATAAACGATTTAGGAGACAATCTGAGCAGTATTCTTAGACTGTTTGCAGATGATGCTACCACTTACCGTCATTTACTGTCATCAAATTGCAAAATGACTTAGACAAGACGTTTTTATGGTGCAAAAACTTGAAATTGACTCTAAATCATGACAGGTCATCCACATGAGTACTAAAAAGAATGCGCTAAATTTCGGTTACACGATAAATCACACAAATCTAAAGGCTGAAAATTCAACTAAATACTGAAGGATTAAAATTACGAATAACTTTGCGGTAGAGAAAAGAAAATACGTTTTAGATCACCAATTCAGGAAAGTGGTAATTAGCGATCATACGGACATGATGATCATTTCAAGTACACGAAGTATCCAAAGCGACCTGTGCGAAACAGCCGCGAATGATATGTCAGCCCCAAAATTAGTTATTCTGCAAACAGATGACAATTCTAAAACAAAACAATATTTATCAGAGGAAGTGAAATCTGTATCTGAAGACTTGATTATGCCCGGCGTTGACACAGAGCTATGTGACCATAAAACTCACTCTAATTTAGATAATGTGTACCACCAGATCGTGAAATAGTCCAAAGTAGTAACAACAAAATAAAACTATATAGCAACTTTGGATACAGTGGTATATTGTGTGTGCAGAGCAACTTTACATGGCAAATACCAGCGTTTCTAGTATGTGCTGTCCACATTTGGCCTCCTCTCCGTAGTCGAGTGGTCAGCGCAGCTGTCTGCCGTGTAGAGGACCCGGGTTCGAATCCTGGTCCTACTAGGGTTTCTTTCTTGATGGGAGGACTGGCGGGGTGCACTCAGCCTCATGGGACCAACTGAGGAGCTGCCTGACAGAGTAGTAGCTGTCCAGGTCGCGACGTTTTACGATGTCCGCAAACATGACTATCAGCTACCCTGTACAAATATATGCCGACAAACACCTCTCAAATAGCACAAAAGGGGTCACCGAGCTTAAAGTTCCATCCGGCAGTCGGATCACCATCAACAGCGTAACATGTCTCTACTTTGTAAAACACCGTGGAGAAGTTTGGTGTTTAATCAAGGCCACTGGGTCAGTCTAATGATAATACACACTGATTTATTGCTAGCCATTATTAAGTGCTGCGAGGCCATTATTGTGGTTACAAGCTCTGCATATTCTGATGGTGTTCTACACCTACATATAGATTTGTACTCCGCGAAGTGCAGTAATGTGCATGGCAGAAGTACTTCCAAATCTACTTTCCCGTTTGATTGACGTATGAAGAGCAGGTAGAATGGTTGTTTAAGGGCCTCTGTACGCACTGTAATTAGTCCAAATGCGTTCTCGCAATCCCAACTGGAACGATATGTAGAGGGTTGCAGTGTGTTCCTACGTTCACCATATAACCGCTTTTTAAATATATTTAAGTAATCTTTCTCGAGATTGTTTGTTTCTATTTTCATGCGTCTGCCAGTTCTGTTTCTTTAGCATCTCTTTAACACTCTCTCATTGGTCAAAGAAACCTGTGATCGTTCGTATTGTCCTTTTTGTTAACTCAGTATCACCTGCTAGTCCTATTTTCCATATGTCCCTCAAAATTGAGCAATATTCTAAAAATGTTGGTACCAGTATTTTGCAGATTATCTGCTTTGTTGACTGATTCGATTTCCCCAGTATTCCTCGAATGAACCAGAGTCTGCTACGTGCGTTATCTAGAGCTGACACTATGTGATCGTTCCATTTAATATTCCTACACTTTTTACAGCCGGTAATTTTGTATGATGACCACTCCATTGTGACTCTTTGATATTGCAGTCAGGTACAACTTTTTTTTTTTCGTTTTGTGATATGCAAAGTTTTTCTTTTCTGAACATTTAAAACAAGTTTTCAATATTTGCGGTTTGAAATCTTACCTAGATGCGACTGAATATTTGTGGTGTTTTATGAGGCTATTCTTAATTATACACTCCTGGAAATGGAAAAAAGAACACATTGACACCGGTGTGTCAGACCCACCATACTTGCTCCGGACACTGCGAGAGGGCTGTACAAGCAATGATCACACGCACGGCACAGCGGACACACCAGGAACCGCGGTGTTGGCCGTCGAATGGCGCTAGCTGCGCAGCATTTGTGCACCGCCGCTGTCAGTGTCAGCCAGTTTTCCGTGGCATACGGAGCTCCATCGCAGTCTTTAACACTGGTAGCATGCCGTGACAGCGTGGACGTGAACCGTATGTGCAGTTGACGGACTTTGAGCAAGGGCGTATAGTGGGCATGCGGGAGGCCGGGTGGACGTACCGCCGAATTGCTCAACACGTGGGGCGTGAGGTCTCCACAGTACATCGATGTTGTCGCCAGTGGTCGGCGGAAGGTGCACGTGCCCGTCGACCCGGGACCGGACCGCAGCGACGCACGGATGCACGCCAAGACCGTAGGATCCTACGCAGTGCCGTAGGGGACCGCACCGCCACTTCCCAGCAAATTAGGGACACTGTTGCTCCTGGGGTATCGGCGAGGACCATTCGCAACCGTCTCCATGAAGCTGGGCTACGGTCCCGCACACCGTTAGGCCGTCTTCCGCTCACGCCCCAACATCGTGCAGCCCGCCTCCAGTGGTGTCGCGACAGGCGTGAATGGAGGGACGAATGGAGACGTGTCGTCTTCAGCGATGAGAGTCGCTTCTGCCTTGGTGCCAATGATGGTCGTATGCGTGTTTGGCGCCGTGCAGGTGAGCGCCACAATCAGGACTGCATACGACCGAGGCACACAGGGCCAACACCCGGCATCATGGTGTGGGGAGCGATCTCCTACACTGGCCGTACACCACTGGTGATCGTCGAGGGGACACTGAATAGTGCACGGTACATCCAAACCGTCATCGAACCCATCGTTCTACCATTCCTAGACCGGCAAGGGAACTTGCTGTTCCAACAGGACAATGCACGTCCGCATGTATCCCGTGCCACCCAACGTGCTCTAGAAGGTGTAAGTCAACTACCCTGGCCAGCAAGATCTCCGGATCTGTCCCCCATTGAGCATGTTTGGGACTGGATGAAGCGTCGTCTCACGCGGTCTGCACGTCCGGCACGAACGCTGGTCCAACTGAGGCGGCAGGTGGAAATGGCATGGCAAGCCGTTCCACAGGACTACATCCAGCATCTCTACGATCGTCTCCATGGGAGAATAGCAGCCTGCATTGCTGCGAAAGGTGGATATACACTTTACTAGTGCCGACATTGTGCATGCCCTGTTGCCTGTGTCTATGTGCCTGTGGTTCTGTCAGTGTGATCATGTGATGTATCTGACCCCAGGAATGTGTCAATAAAGTTTCCCCTTCCTGGGACAATGAATTCACGGTGTTCTTATTTCAATTTCCAGGAGTGTAGATAACAGCATCATCTGCGAAAAGACAAAGTTACTATTAATATTGTCTGAAAGGTCATTAATAAACGACATGAACAGTAAGGGTCCCAACACGTTTCCCTAGGACACACATTAAGTTACTCCTATATTTGTCGATGAGTCTCCATCCACGATAGCATGGTGCATCCTCCCGACCAGAAAATCCTAAATTTTTCTATCATCAACTGAGGCTAGTTAGCAACTAAAGACCATAGTAGGATAACAGGTTTCATGAGGGAGTAACTCATTTGACTGATTCCAAAACTTAGTATGACATACATGAAGAGAGGAAACTGTTGTATAATATACATATTTAAGTAAATGACTTTTTTGAAGGTAACAGTTCTTCAGAAGATGCTGGAGAACCAAATATCATGATTTACACATATAACTGCGATGTTGCTGTTCCTAAATTATTTTTTTTTATTATGAATTTGGCCAGCTATGGACCGCATACAACTTAAGACTTATGGTGTTTCTTTTTCTTCCGTTCTTCCCAGTACTTCTTCATTTTCTCGCCAACTGCTCGTCTCTGCTCATCTGTCTACACTCTCTTGGGTCGATGTTTTGGCGCATCTTCTTCAAAGTTTGCGTTTTCTATAAGTAGCCTAAAGATATTCCTGTCACGTATTATTTCTTCTGTAACACCAATTTTGTAGGCGTCTTTCTTTACTGCTTCTATCTATCCTACAGTCTTTTTCAGCTTACTGACGTAATTAAAAATTTTCTTTGTAATCCGTGTTTCGTCCATTCTTTTTAAATGTCCATAAAATTTTAGCCGTCTCTTCCTCATTGTATCTGTGATCTTTTCTGTATTTTTGTATAGGTCTTCATTTCTCGTTTTAATCCACCTATTTTCCTTGTTTTTCTCAGGACCTAGAATTTTTCTCAATATTTTTCTCTCTCTTTTTTCTAGTTCTCTTAATTCGCCTTTCTTATTCAATGTTAGGCACTCTGATCCATATGTTGCTTGTGTCGTAATAACTGAATTATAATGTTTAATCTTTGCTTGTATGGATATTGATTTCTTATTGTAGTAATTTTGTATTAATTTATATGCAAATTCCAACTTTTTTATTCTTTCTTTATTTGTTGTGTTATCCAGTCCATTGGCTTGGATCCACTCCCCCAGGTATTTGAATCTATCAACTCTTTTAATTTTTCCATTCTTTGTTTTTATAAACTTTTCTGTATTATGTTTGTGTTCTATATACTCGGATTTTTCATAGGATATTTTTAGCCCAGTCTTTTCAACAATATATATTTCCTAAAATATATATTAGAACATTGAATTCTCCGTAACTTCGGAAATATTACAGACTCTCAAATTCTAAGAGCAGTTTTGCATCAGTACATAAATTTCTTTAAAATGAGATATTTTACACATAAATTCTGAATACATTTAAATTTAGTAAAATTTCCACTTATTTTATGTTTGTAAGATGATAGATTTGAGGAGATAATAGATGATTCAAGTACGGTTTCTACCAGATTAATTTACATTCTAACAAATGTAATAGTCCACAGATATACTATTTTGAGTAAATACTAATATGAACGAACACAGAGCTTGCCTTTAGACAGGTTACTTCCATTATTAGATAATTTCCTATACTTCACTTTGTGAAATGTAAACCGTTAAACTGGCGGGAGGAGGGGCGCATTTAAATACGCTTTAACTGAAACCAAGCATCACTTGCGAATGAGTTGAATGCATTGTACGACAGCTAGGCCTGCAACCAAATGCAGGATTTGAAGAGTGTATAACAATGCACGATGTCCGTCACTAGGAAGTTCTATCATTTGTTAACAGAATAAGAACTGAGCTATGGAGGCATATTTTGTTTGTCGATATTTACATTGTAATAATCACAAAACCTGACACCACAAGTGACTTCAGGTCGACAGACCCGAAATGGACTGCAGCCATCGCGTTCATCACAGTTGAATGATAAAATCCACTAGATCAGTGTCTTTAATTTTTAAATTACGCATCGCGTCCCCAGGGGGGTCGAGGCCGTACAGTAGGGGGTTCTCGGTGAGTCCACGTAAGTAATAATTTAGTTTATTTTCTTTCAGAGTAAAGGAACTATGAATATATGTCTAATGGGCCGTCAAGTACGTGTTGCAGGGACTGTCGTACTATGTGACTCGTCTATTCAATAACTATAACGTCGAAGGTTACATTTACATTTACATGATTACTCTGCGGTTCACAATTAAGTGTCTGGTAGAGGGTTCATCGAACCACATTTAAGCTACTTCTCTACCGTTCCACCATCGAACAGCGTCCGGGAAGAACAAACCCTTAAACGTTTCCGTTTGAGCTCTGCTATCTCTTATTTTATTATTATCATCATTTCTCCCTGCGTAGGTGGCTGCCAACATAATATTTCCACATTCTCAGGAGAAGGTTGGTGACTGAAAGTTCATAACACTTATGTCCAGTAGGTGCTGTGGTTAACGCAACTGATATGTAACCAGGGGATGCCGGATGCGAGACCCGCCACGGAACACATTTCTACACGTCGCCGCTGTTTTCGCATAAAGTCGCGTGTATTATGTCAGTGACACTTTCTCCTCTATTTCCCGATGGTACAAAAGGAGTTGCCCTTCTTTTGTACCTTTCCGATGACCTTCGTCAATCCTGTCTAATGCGCATCCCACACTTCATAGCAAAATTCTAGAAGAGGGCGGACAGGCGTAGTCTAATCGAGATTCTTTAGTAAACCTGTTACGTTTTCTAAGTGTTCTGGCGATACGTCCTGACAGAACCGTATCGAAGCATCAGAATTTCATTGCCACGTTCTATGTCGGCTTCATAATACCTTCTGTTTGCCAACTCATGGTCGGGAAAATTTCTGAAATATCTGAGACGTCATCCTGACTCTTGATATCTACTATCAGAATTATCACACTGTGACCTTTTCTTTTGTCATCAATGGGTTCGATGCGATCTAACTATAGATTTATCTCTACAGAAGCTGCTATTTTGTTTTATTATCTCTAACATTTACGATAACCTCATGATAGCCTTTGCGATTCTAATACTGCTTCCAAAAATCTTGTATTGTACGTCTCTAAGTGAATATGGAGCGGGTTATTGGAGCCGTCAACCTCCCGCTCCCCTCCCAAAACAGACGTTTATTTAAGGATGCAATGTAAAATTCGGTACAACTCGCGCATTCTTCCTATTTTATATTGCGCTCCGAATTCACTGCATCATTCATGCATCCTATTAAAAATCAGTTTTCATTCTGTCGTTCCATTGTTCTGAGAATGCGTTACGGAGTTACTTGGTGGCTGCCCAGAAAGTAAAGTACCAAAAGGTGAAATTTCTTTTCCACGCCAGTTTAACCCGACTGCTAAAACTGGTCGAAATAACTGGTTTCTGAAATAACGGATTTTCAGTTGTTTCTTCCTATTACGTTCCTTCCTAGACGTAGAAAGGGAACAAAGAATGGAATATTTTTACTTTTATAGTTTCAGAACGAAATATTAAATTAAATAGGTAAATGAAAGTCCGTCTATAGTTCGCTACTTTTCTTAAAAAAAGTATAAGTAGTTGAATGCTATAACAAATACCAGTATTCTGCTATTGTTTCTATTTTTTTTCAAACTGTTTGAAAATAATGTATTAATCGAGGATCATACGACTGTGAGTGAAAACTGAGGCTGAAGAACAGTTTTTCGCGTTAATTTATTCGCTTTCAAGGGTTACATCGATATAAAGGCATAATGTGTAGCCACAGGCAGCAAGAGATCTACATTCTATTTTTATTGTATACTGTGAATGAATTTTGTAAAGTTATTAATTGTTTCCTGTTACCATAATTTCCTTCCTCTTTTATTATTTCATATAAACTGCAAACCAATCTTTAATCATTTAAAGCAAATGAAGCATTGTACTTAACTGCTACGCCACTTCGTAAAAATATTTCCAGACTAGGACTGGTGAAAATCTGTAACGGAACGGATATCTGGCGATGACAGCGAGACACTGTCGTATAGGCCAGGGGAGGATAAGTCTTGCACACTGCACATTACCTTAAGCCAAAACACGTGGCAACAGGTACATTTACGAGGATCGTTCGATAAATAATTCCCCAGATTTTTTTAAAAGCGGTTAATATACCTGTACCTAGACAAACATCCTTGTTGGTTCTGCACGTTTGATGTTTGTTCTGCCCGCCAGTGAAGTTTCAAACCGTTGTGTCAGGTGGCAGAGCCGTAGCACAGAGTTACAATTGAGTCTACATACGACTCACGTGCTGTTATTGAATTCTTGTGTGCAGAAAAAGAAACCGTGATGAAGATCCATAAACGTTTGTGCGCAGTGTATGGCGATGCTCCGGTCGATAGGAATACAGTTCGTCGATGTGTAAAGAGAGTTACAGCCTCAGGAAATGCGGAAACAGAGTTCCATTATCAGCCACGCTCGGGACGTCCTGTCACAGCCACTGCTCCAGACATGCTGAATCGTGCGAATGCTATTATTCTTGCCGACCGGCGCATCACAACTCAACAATTAGCACTGCAGTTGTCGGGCAGCATTGGAAGTGCGTCTCCAATGATCAAGACTCTCGGATATTCAAAGAGGTGCTCACGATGAGTTCCACGAATGCTCACAGCGAACCAAAATATTCAAAGAAAGGCCGTTTCACCTGGATTACTGGAGCGTTTTGAGACCGACGGAGAGGCTTTCTGATACGGATCGTTACGGGGGATGAAAGCTGGGTGCATCACTTTGCGCAGGGAACAAAGAGGCTGTGGCATCATCCTCATTCACCATCATGGAAGAGATTCAAGAGATTCAAGACAACCCCCTCTGCCGGAAAAGTCGTGGTGACAGTCTTCTGGGATTGTGATGGCGTCATTCACGTAGATGTGATGCCAAGAGGGTCAACCATCATTTCAGAGGCATACGTGATGACTCTGAATAAACTCAAGAACCCTTTCCGACATGTTCGATCGGACAACAATCCAGCAGAAATCTTGGTCCAGCACGATAATGCACGCCAACACACAAGTCTGAGAGCCCGGGAACACATCACCAAATTTGGTTAGACATCATTGCCTCATATTCCCTACAGACCAGACCTGGCACCCTCGGACTTCCATCTCTATGGGCCGCTTAAAGGTTCTCTACGGGAAACACACTTTGAAGATGATGAGAGTGTCAGTTATGCAGAGAAACCATGGCTAGTCCTACAGGACAAGAGCTTTTACCAGCAGTGAATACATGTTCCTCCACAACTTTAGCTTACACCCATAGAACGTGATGGAGGCTACGTAGAACAATAGAACATGGACAAGACATGTTGACTTATATTGCCACCACATTCTGGCTCCTTACAAGAAGTATGTTCGGAGTAAAACAATATGCGGCATTACTTATTGAACAACTATTGTTTATGAATGTGTGATGTCTGTTCTCTTGGACATGTTGGAAAGAACAGACACCAGGCACTCGTATAACTGATTCGCCTCGATGGGCAATGGGTCCACCACCTTCAGTACGGATACATAATTATGTTCGACATCCCGTGAGAATCTCAAGGTAGCGAGCACGGAGGACATGGACAGGGACAGCAGATAGGTGACACTAGTTTGCAACGTGGGCTGGCCGAGAGGCGTTTCGCGATCTTCCACGCATCAAACACCGTGTTCGGGTAGAGCTGCGGTTAACGCAACTCCCCAGTAAGCAAGAGATGCTGGGTTTGAGTCTCGATTCGGCACACATTTTCACTCATCGTCGCTGTATCCGTCTAAAGTCGCAATCCAGCTGACATCAAAAGTTCCTTCCCTTTTATCACTTCTCCCCCTTCCACCTTTAATTTACATAATGGTAACATTATTGTCTCAGCAATGCTGTGCCAATTCTTATGCCATTTTTGTGTTGCTCGTTTCTGTTGTCACTGTTATTAAAATACCACTGATCGCTTTTCCCAAAGTTTTATTTGAAACCGAAAAATTTTCGCACTGCTGCTATGGCTAGTCAATATTTCGACCTTTTACTCTGTTACTATCCAAAAATGAAAAACACTACTATAACCGACATCAAACAAACACCAAAAACAGCGGTTACTAAGAACTAAAATGCCGGTATCGATTTCAATCGGTCGATTTTCCCATCCCTATCGCTGATCCGGCTGCAAAAAAAATTAATTCGATTTTTCTTTCTTCAAAAACTGTGTTTTATTTCTTCGAGTATCTTTTTGCAAAAAATTCGTTTATTTGTATCTATACTATATGTGAATACAAAAATCATTCTCGTTAAGCCGGCCGCGGTGGTCTCGCGGTTCTAGGCGCGCAGTCCGGGACCGTGCGACTGCTACGGTCGCAGGTTCGAATCCTGCCTCGGGCATGGATGTGTGTGATGTCCTTAGGTTAGTTAGGTTTAAGTAGTTCTAAGTTCTAGGGGACTAATGACCACAGCAGTTGAGTCCCATAGTGCTCAGAGCCATTTGAACCATTTGAACCATTCTCGTTAAGGTAGCCGATGCGTGTAGATAAGTCGCCAGAAACCGATTAACATCGATCGATGTTAAGAGTCTTCGAATGCCTCACAAATTTAAGCCAACGGAAAACAATGTGCTTAATTGGTCTAACATGTCAACAAATAAGATGATTTCAAATTCAACTGCACGTAATAATTGAGTGACTATTAATTCCACTTGTCACTTCAGGGTTCATGGACGCAGTTGCACCAAAAACAGTGTGATGTGCTAGCTGAAGTTGACAGCGGCCAGAACATAGCAGTACTGCTCGTAATGTGCGTTATTTCACTTCTGCAACTCCAATTAACTCCCGTAGTAGGGGAGAGTTTCATTTCTTGAGGCTACCGTACCTAGAAAAACATGATGTTCCCTGGTCGGTGTTTCAATCTAGTAATGTGCACTACAAACCGCCATAAGCAGTTTTTGGCATTTTCTAATTTTTAGTTGTTCTGAGAAATAGGGTAGTGTTTTGCACAGCATTTAAGAATTCTACATATTTGTGTATGAGCCATGCGCAGCTCGCCCTCAGGCCGTTTATTGCTCGTCATCTTGTTTTTGTGGTTCCGCCGCCTCGTTTTGTCTTTAATTCGATTTACTGGCGTCGCTCGGTTGCTACTTTGCTTGCCCGTCAGTGGCAGCAGCAGTTCTTATCGGAAAGTGCACTGCCGTACCATCTCTGGAGTGACCGTTAGTTTTTTGGGGTTGTCATCTGTTTGGAGTTCAGTGGGGAGTTCAGTCCTGACTCAGCAGCAATGGAGGTGCGGACCGCCAGTGCGCGCCGACCGCTGCCGACACACATGAGGTCTGACGGAAGAAGATCGGAGCGGGACGACCTTTGGTTTATCGTTCAGTTGGTCGTCTGATCAGGTAACGTGTATTTGGTCTTTTGACCGTTTCTCGGCCTCGTCAGTTCATCTTGCCTTCCTTCTGCAGAGATGTCGTGGCCAATCTGCAATAGTTACCTCTCCGTGGATGGGTCCGAGCCAGGGTGCCGTGTCTCCGAATTCCGAACTGACATCGAGTAGAGTCAGGTTGGAGCTGCAGTCAGTTTCGGACAGCCAAGACTCGCCTCACTATTGCCGACACACGTAACTTGAGTGGGAACGACCTGGGTTGGCCGTTCGGTCAGTCGTCTCATCGGACGACGTGTATTTGGTCGCCGACCGCTTGTGGAAACTCTGTGGGTCGAATTGATTCGTCCTTGTTGTTCCACAGTGATTGCTTTTACGATTGTTCCAGTTCTTGTGCAAGTGTGTTTACGTGGAACCGTGTGTAGCTTCTGTGATTTTCACTGTGCAGATGAATGCTGTCTGCCTACTGGAGTAGTCAGTCGGTAGGTTGAAATAGAGCAGCGAGTGTGTCGGGTGGAAGGGAATTCATCGAATTGATTAGGCTGTTGGTTGGTTCTTCAGCTGTCCCTACGTCGTGTAGCCACCCGATTGTTTAGTCTTACCTTGGCTGCCTGTCTCACCTAAACTGTTGTTAGAGTTTGCTCCCCAGGCCGACCCTTGGAACACTTCTGAGCACCACTGTTTGTTGTTTGTAATTGTCATATTATTTGGTCGCAGGTATTGCGCCAGGCCTTCAGCCGTGTATTAATATTGTCTGTTTTATGTGTGGTATATGGCCATCAGCCTAACTTCATGTCAGCTATTTTAAGATTACGCCTTCTTCCGTGTTTTATTTAAAATTCTTTTTGCTGTGTATTTAGGCCTTCAGTCGCGTTTGTTCCAGAATCTGTGGCTTTAATATGTAAATTCTTGTCTTTAAGGTTGCTCTTCAATTATCTTGAATTCTTGAAACGGGCTTCAGCCGTGTTCTGTAAATGTTTATCTTAAGGTTGTCTTTAATTATCCTTGAGTAATTGTTTGGGCCTTCAGCCGACAAGATACTTCAAGTTTTCTAAAGATGTTTTTCTGTTGTACTGTGTAAAAGCTTATCTTTAAAGCCTCTCTTTTATTATGTAAAAAAGAAAATTTTTTTATTGAGCTTTCAGCCGAAGAATTAATTTGAATTTTCCTTAATATGGCCTTTAGCCGAAATTTGTAAATGCTTGGTTTTTAAAGAATTCCCTTAGCTGATCTCAAATATTAATTCGGCCTTTAGCCGAGAAAATATTGTAATTTTACTTAAATAAGACCTTCAGCAGTTACTCTAAATCCCGATGTTTTAGAAGGAATCATTTAAACTTATTTTGGAGAAGTTACGTGGGCCCTCAGCCGTGAATTTATCTTCGTTCTTTTAAAGAGAAAATTGTGCTTTGGTTCGAGCAATAAAGTTGTGTGTTCTTGCACAACTAACAGTAATTGACCTTGGCCCATTTCCGCAACCTGATCCGCTCTGTTCTGCGAAAGCAGATTTCAGTGTGTTATATTATATATTAAAACTATTTGGACGATACTGTTAATATATGATGTTCTATGGTGAGTAAATTCAGTACATTTTTAAACCACTTATATAACATGGGGGCTGTAAAGCCATACTTCAGTCGTGTACCATCGTGTACCATGGATCAGAAGGCTTTCTACCAAGGAACACGTGATATTTGCAAATCAACTGGATTTTTTTAATATTTCAACGATTTCCCCTGTCTCGAAAATGGAAATTCGTGTTAGTTGCCCAATAGGTTTAATTTAAAATTTTTTAACTTGTAACTGGTTTTTGATAACACTTCTTAATTTGATGTCACTTATCGACTGTTGGTCTGTGGTATATTAATAGAGTAACACATAGACTACTAAGCACAGTATTGACAAGATTTTCTCGATTGTTAACACTTTTATAATTAAGTAGAATATTTGTTGTTACACGACCATCTTGTCCCTTGGATCAAAATCACATTTATGAAAGCTTCACATTTCCAGAGTATTTTCTATAATTGCAAAAAAAGAAAGGAATACACATAAAATCAATGCTATCATTTCAATGTGGAATAAGATAATATATTTATTTTATTTACTTCTTTATTGTTTTATTCATCCATGACTTAGATAATACAAAACATTGAAAATAATAAGAAAACTTCAGCAGACACTGCTGATGTTCTGTTAGGTAGACCGTAAGCTCCAGAATTCTGCTGTCTTGATGATCTTATCACTTGCTACATTTAGATCTTTTGTTGTGCAAGGATCGGGCGTGTTTCTACAGATCAGGAGATGCAGTGAGCTCTGGAGGACACTACGCTCACAGGACTCTTCAGGCATGAAACCCCACTTCCTGAGGTTAACCTTGCATTGTGACACTCCACTCCCCAATAGGTTCAGTGCCTTCCATGTCAAATACGGCTGACAAAAGCTCGGAGCAGATTCCTCTTTGACGTTCTCTGCAACTCTACCTGAACCGTGGATTTACTTTCAAAACCTTTCCTTAAAAAATCTACTTTATTTACTAGCGATTCATCAAGAACATTAACACATTTAATCACACTATGTGAGCGTGGAAGTAGTTGCCAGTGGGTAACTGATGAAATCAAATTTCTTTCAAAAAATGGATATTTTATTCCTAAAACCCTTTCCTTTTAAAAAAATAAAAATAAAAAACAGATTTAAAAATTATAACCAGAAAGTATGAGCTTTCGGGCTGCTAAGCTTGCCGCTCCCTTTTAACACGGCCGTAGTCACGACCGCTCACAACAACTCTGGGGTGCAAATCTGCAACACACCAGATTACTTCAAACTGAAAATTTTAACAACTCACACAAACACATAAACTATGCACCCTGTAGGAGGGATGGAAATGGTACAAAACACTCACATTAAAGAAACTACTTGGCACCGAAAGTGCAACTTGTTTTTAAAAAAAAACTCTTACAGTGGAAGGGTGGCAGCTTGATGTACTAAAATGACCATTCAAATAAAAACGCATGAAATGCAGTCTTACATAAAATATACAAACATGCTCTACATTACACATATACCTCCTCTCAAGATGATAGGCAAGATAGAAACATATTTCAGGAATTCGGCCGTTATACTTCAAGGAATAAATTCGTTAACACCGAATCCGACAAACATGACAGAGGCAGCTATTAACATATGGCAGACCGACAGACAGACAGACAGACACTAACTGCCTAACAAACGCGGACGGGAGACAGACTAGCTAGCAGGAGACGAGAGACTGACCAAGAAAACAGGTAGAATTTAACAAGTAAATGAAACAACATATCACGAATCACTTCTAATAAACTGCGATGTCTGGCGAAGACCTGGCGCAGCACCCCCTAAAACGCTCTCCCGAACCGTCCGCTGCCAGCCGCTTCAACGGACGCAGGAAGGCGCGCCGATCTCCCGTGTCTCACGGCGTTGCAGCTCGCCCCGGCCAGACCGATGTCGTGGGTTGCCTCCTGTTGCTCTCGTGGCGGCCGCGAAGCCACTACCCCTCGCTATACGGCGCGGCCCACTGGACTGACGTGGCGACCTCACATGCGCCGACGCTCCAGGCGGACAAGTCATCTGGCGACCGACCGCCAATGCCCATTGCCTGAACAAACTCGAGCAGACTGGCGGCCTAACACATACTAGCACTCCGGACTACAGACAGACACTGACTGCCCCACACTGACCCGGCTGACCAACTGACCACACTCCTCACCTAGCGAGCTCATAGCGCCCCTTAAATGCACGTGAACAGGCAACCTTTCCCCTTTCCCACCAGAGGGAGACACCAAAGCTGCGATTGCCACAGCTGCGCCACCGCCAGAAACGGAGAGCGACTGCATCACGCTACGCGCTGCGGAGCGCTCTTCAAAACAGCAAATTTTACCGAGGCTCACTATCAGTAAACTAATTTCGCTGTAGCTCCAGCTGCTGGTGGAATTGCTTATGTTGTGCGCACGAAGCTCCCCCTCGACCTTAACCTACGTTTTTTTGATTCATGTCTGAACAGAGAGTGGCTGGCCGGTGTGGCCGAGCGGTTCTAGGCGCTACAGTCTGGAGCCGCGCGACCGCAACGGTCGCAGGTTCGAGTCCTGCCTCGGGCATGGATGTGTGTGCTGTCCTTAGGTTAGTTAGGTTTAAGTAGTTCTATGGGACTGATGACCTCAGCAGTTAAGTCCCATAGTGCTCAGAACCATTTGAACAGAGGGTGTCATGGATCGATTTCCCGTTTCTTTTATCCATTTATGCGAGCGTTCTTCTGCTGATGTCAGGTGGCCCTATATCCATAATTTGATCAGTTATGCTTAAAGTAATTAGTAGTAGGCAGCCAGTCATTATACGTTCAGTCTCATTCAATGCCGTATCCATCTATTTGGCATGTGAGGAGTTTTTCCAAGCTGGTACTGCGTAACGTGATGCAGAGATGCAGAGTGCCAGCCGGCCGGTGTGGCCGTGCGGTTAAAGGCGCTTCAGTCTGGAACCGCGTGACCGCTACGGTCGCAGGTTCGAATCCTGCCTCGGGCATGGATGTGTGTGATGTCCTTAGGTTAGTTAGGTTTAAGTAGTTCTAAGTTCTAGGGGACTGATGACCTCAGATGTTGAGTCCCATAGTGCTCAGAGCCAAGCAGAGTGCCAGAGCCGATGTAGAGAACACGTTTGGCTGAGAGTCCCAAGTCCTGCCAGTACGTTTATAGACGCTGTTGTCCCGGGCAGATACTTTTTGGTTTGTTCCTTAGCAGTCATCACTGAATGCTCTGAATGCGAGACTACGAACCAACTTTACTCCCACGTATTTTATCGTAATGGCATGGTTGTAGCCCTCTCCAGATAATATTTAATTTCCTTCTGTCTCCTGGTTTCTCGGGCGAAAGACGCAGGCTTGCATCTTTCCGGGATTTGGTTCTTTATTTATTAATACTGCGGAGATCTTCGAGAGCTGCTGTCAGCTTCAACTCCACTTCCTCGAATATTTTGTCTTGAGCTGCAGTTGCTGTGTCATTTGCATGAGTAAGTTTACTTGTTCAAGGGTTCACTGGCTGATCGTTTGCGTAGATGTTGTAGAGTAGAGTACACTACCATGAGGAAGATTATTCTTCAGCTCTTCTTATTATGCAGAGTGGAAAGAAACCTCAACTTCTATTGCAGAGCTGGTTGGAGGCGAAAGTGTGAAACGTATTCCAAAGTACAACACTCTCCTCTACTTCAGACTTGTGACTTCATTCGGGACCTACTTGCAGACAAAACTAACCACGTCGTCATTGCCGGACGAAAATCAACATTTGTAAAGGTAATTTCTCGGGTACCCGACGTAGAGTTACAGTTTACACTAACGATATAGTGCATAATACTGGACGCTCCGTGAGGCTTTCAGCGGACTATGCTATTGTCTGTGGAAGGGTGGTAACCCCAGGAGACTGTAGCGAAATTCAGGAAGGCCTGTGAGTGGTGCAGGGACATGCAAGTGAGCCAGAAGGTACATAAATGTAATGTGTTGTGAACAAATAGGCGAAGAGATCCACTACTACTCTGTTACACTATTGGCAACGATATCTACCTTAAAATACCTATGAGTAACCAACCATCCGTAGGTGCCTAAAGTGGAGTGACTACACAAAACAAATACACTCCTGGAAATTGAAATAAGAACACCGTGAATTCATTGTCCCAGGAAGGGGAAACTTTATTGACACATTCCTGGGGTCAGATACATCACATGATCACACTGACAGAACCACAGGCACATAGACACAGGCAACAGAGCATGCACAATGTCGGCACTAGTACAGTGTATATCCACCTTTCGCAGCAATGCAGGCTGCTATTCTCCCATGGAGACGATCGTAGAGATGCTGGATGTAGTCCTGTGGAACGGCTTGCCATGCCATTTCCACCTGGCGCCCCAGTTGGACCAGCGTTCGTGCTGGACGTGCAGACCGCGTGAGACGACGCTTCATCCAGTCCCAAACATGCTCAATGGGGGACAGATCCGGAGATCTTGCTGGTCAGGGTAGTTGACTTACACCTTCTAGAGCACGTTGGGTGGCACGGGATACATGCGGACGTGCATTGTCCTGTTGGAACAGCAAGTTCCCTTGCCGGTCTAGGAATGGTAGAACGATGGGTTCGATGACGGTTTGGATGTACCGTGCACTATTCAGTGTCCCCTCGACGATCACCAGTGGTGTACGGCCAGTGTAGGGGATCGCTCCCCACACCATGATGCCGGGTGTTGGCCCTGTGTGCCTCGGTCGTATGCAGTCCTGATTGTGGCGCTCACCTGCACGGCGCCAAACACGCATACGACCATCATTGGCACCAAGGCAGAAGCGACTCTCATCGCTGAAGACGACACGTCTCTATTCGTCCCTCCATTCACGCCTGTCGCGACACCACTGGAGGCGGGCTGCACGATGTTGGGGCGTGAGCGGAAGACGGCCTAACGGTGTGCGGGACCGTAGCCCAGCTTCATGGAGACGGTTGCGAATGGTCCTCGCCGATACCCCAGGAGCAACAGTGTCCCTAATTTGCTGGGAAGTGGCGGTGCGGTCCCCTACGGCACTGCGTAGGATCCTACGGTCTTGGCGTGCATCCGTGCGTCGCTGCGGTCCGGTCCCAGGTCGACGGGCACGTGCACCTTCCGCCGACCACTGGCGACAACATCGATGTACTGTGGAGACCTCACGCCCCACGTGTTGAGCAATTCGGCGGTACGTCCACCCGGCCTCCCGCATGCCCACTATACGCCCTCGCTCAAAGTCCGTCAACTGCACATACGGTTCACGTCCACGCTGTCGCGGCATGCTACCAGTGTTAAAGACTGCGATGGAGCTCCGTATGCCACGGCAAACTGGCTGACACTGACGGCGGCGGTGCACAAATGCTGCGCAGCTAGCGCCATTCGACGGCCAACACCGCGGTTCCTGGTGTGTCCGCTGTGCCGTGCGTGTGATCATTGCTTGTACAGCCCTCTCGCAGTGTCCGGAGCAAGTATGGTGGGTCTGACACACCGGTGTCAATGTGTTCTTTTTTCCATTTCCAGGAGTGTAGTAGGAAAAGCAGATGCCAGACTGAGATTTATAGAGAGATTCGTAACGTAAGGAAGTGGCTTACATAACGCTCGTCCGATCGATTCTTGAGTATCGTTCATTAGACTGGGAACCTTACTCTGCAGTACTAAAGCATCGACCGCACACCGACCAGCGAGCGCCGCCAAACGGCATCAAAAAAGCGCTGGCCCGCGAGGCAGTGGGAAGAGCGGGCAGCTGCACACCTCCAGGAAGAGTTCAGCACCTCCTGTCAACGCTGAGTTAACCAGCTGTCTATCGCTGGTCGGGCCAGATCGGTCACTGACTTCGAGAGTATCAGTAAGGAGTAACAGGAAGACGTTATTCAGCCCGAGTTCTGCGAGTAGTAATACGGACTAAAGTACTTGCAAGTAGGAGGCTCAGACACCCACTGAGACGCCCTGCTAAACACGCAGGACAGGTAGTTTAAGTTGTGGAAAGGGACCAAAATAAGCGGCTGTCAGTTACGCTCGAACATTTTATTTGATCAAACATTACAAGAGCCAAGAAACATTTTAAAAAAAAAAACTTAAGTTTTGTAACTTAATTAGCGGCTGAATGCGCCGTACAATCTCACGCCTTAAGGACAAGACCACTTTAATTTAAACACGGCTGAAAGCCAATAACTTATAGTTCTACCAAAATCAGAAATTTGAAAGGCAAAGCCTTATTTTAAAACAGTTCCTTAATTTAGGCTGATGACCCAAAGAATCTGACACTTTAAGAGCAAACAACTTAAATTCAAAATCGGCTGAACGCCCGAAGAATCTGACACTTTAAGAGCAAACAACTCAAATTCAAAATCGGCTGAAGGCCCAACACTTAAGACTCATTAACGTTAATTTTAAAAATGCCAAAGGCTTTACGTGAAACAGTTCTTAAATAAGGCTGAAGGTCCAAAACATCTAACGCCTTGAGAGTAGAACAACTTTAATTCAAAATCGGTTGAAGGCCCTAAGAACCTGACACTTTAAGAGCAAACAACTTAAATTAAAAATCGGCTGAAGTCCCAACTCTTAAGACTCAATAACATTAATTTTAAAAATGCCAAAGGCTTTACGTATAACAGTTCTTAAAGTAGGCTGAACGACTAGACCATCTGACGCCTTAAGGGCAAAACAACCTTAATCTAAAAGTCGGCTAGAAGCCATACAGGTACAAACAACAAGAACAAACAAGAAAAGGCAATAGACCCAAGGGCGCTCAGAAGTTCCGAGAGTCGGCCTGGAATTCAAACACTAGAGGTGGACAGGCAGTCGGCCCAACCATTGTCGATCCGACGACAACCCAACCTACAGACAGTCAACGGACCCACCGACAAGATAACCTCCGCCTTAACCGACCAGCACACGACAGGGAGTTCAATGGAACAACGTAGAAGGTATTGGCGCCCACAATAAATTACACATTGAGCTGTCAAAGTACACACAATGAGGAAAGTACATTGCCAGGGCAGGTAACCGGAATGTTAACGGCCACAAGGCAGAAGAGTCCGCTGGTGCACTTCAATTCAAATAACCACGTACAGTTCAACTCCACCGGAGGGTGGCTAAAATTTGCCAACTTGAAAACACATGTTGTTGCTCGCGGGAATATCGCAACAGCCAACAACGAACTCCAAACGATACAATGTGAACAGTCGTGATTTGCTGGTAGATTAAGTAAATACTCAACTTTCACGTCCAGCATCGGTCAGCCACGAACCTCGTAGCAATGGGAACAGCACCACACACTCCAACACCGCATAGAGGTCGCCAGCGGGCCCGGCCAAACAACGCGTCTCAGAGATTTCCTTGCTGCTCCACGCCAACTGACCAACTGCCCACACACACCCCAGCCAGAAACTATAAGTGACAGGCCAAAGATAGTCCAAGGTGCGAATATCGATACACACCGCTGCTGCCACCCGCGGAAAGAGAGGATAACAGCGTAATCGCGATAACCGCAGGAGACTAAACACAGAATAGCAACCAAGATTTAATCCAACGCATAGCATCAGCCAGCTACGGCCCAATCTTCCCCCTCAAACTGAAGACAGTTTTCCCCCTATTTACGAATACCCGCTCTCTTCTCTGCGATTAACTGTGGAATTTTGGTTACATTCTTAATGCTGACGCTCTTCCTTTTAATTTTACTAAAGGTTTTTTCGACGTTTCTACATGTTGAGTCAGACCTTCCGACCATCATTTCTTTTTCGGTTTCTTCCCCTTTTGCCGGTAGCCATTTTGCCTTGGCTTCCCTGAACTTCCTATCTGTTTCATTCCTAGATGATATGTATTGCTGTAATCCTGTCCTTCTCTAAATACTTTTTGTACTTCCTTCTTTTGCCGATCAGCTGAAATACCTCTTCTATTACCTATGATCTCTTCGCAGATATCTTATTTATAAATATGCTCGCTCGTCTGTCCTACATCTGATTGTTCTTTTTACTGATCTACACTCCTCTTTTACTGAACTGCCTACAGTAGCATTCCTTATCGTTTTCATCATATTCGTAGAGAACTGTAGACGCGTTTCATCAGTCCGCAGTAAACATCCACATTGATCCTTTCGGACTGTTCTCTTAAACTAGTCTAGTCTTCACCATTACTAAATTGTGGTATGAGTCTATATCACCTCCTCTATGCCCTACAGAACAATATCAGTTTTCGTAAATTCTATCATGATGTACTAAAGGTGAAATCTTCCGGTGTACGTGGGCCTTTTCCGAGTATCCCTCCACCTCTTGTGATCCCAGAATATTCGCCATTACTAACTGAAATTTATTGAATTCAGTCTTTCCCCTCTTTCATTCCTTCTACCAAGGTCATTTTCTCCCGTAATCCATTCTTGTATTCATTCCCCTGCAACTGCGTTCCATTACCCCACAAGTATTAGATTTTCATATCCGTTTACATACTGAATTTCCCGTTTCTCTATATTGTCATTTCTGCTTGCGACTTCGGCACTCATAACTGAATTATTGTTGTCCACGTTGATTTGCTATCGAATCTAATGAGGACAGTCCTATCACTGAGGAATTCGCAGTAACTCTATGCCGTACCTTCTTATACCCATTGTACCATCTTCTGCTGATTTGTCTGACCAGAAATGCTTATCTTCCTTTCATTGCACTTCACTGATCCCCACTACATCCAGACTGAGCCTTTGCATTTCACTTTTCAGATTTTCTATCTTCCGTACCACATTCAAACTTCTGACTTTATACGCTCCAACAACTAGAAAGTTATCCTTTCGTTGATTATTCCAACACTTTCTTACGATTACATCCCCTTTGGCAGTCCTCTCCTGGAGATCCGAATGGGGGACTAATCCGCAACCGTTTACCAATGGATGCATCGGCATGAAACTTCAGCTAAAGACAATAGTTCCTGCGCATGCACTTTACATGCCCTTAATGCAGTGGTTTCCATTTCCTTCTGCATTCTCATTAAGTTGATCATTGCTGTTTATTCCGCGTACTATGGGTACATTTCCACCACAAGGGCAAGAGTGTGCCCTTAAACTACACTCCTGGGATTGGAAAAAAGAACACATTGACACCGGTGTGTCAGACCCACCATACTTGCTCCGGACACTGCGAGAGGGCTGTACAAGCAATGATCACACGCACGGCACAGCGGACACACCAGGAACCGCGGTGCTGGCCGTCGAATGGCGCTAGCTGCGCAGCATTTGTGCACCGCCGCCGTCAGTGTCAGCCAGTTTGCCGTGGCATACGGAGCTCCATCGCAGTCTTTAACACTGGTAGCATGCCGCGACAGCGTGGACGTGAACCGTATGTGCAGTTGACGGACTTTGAGCGAGGGCGTATAGTGGGCATGCGGGAGGCCGGGTGGACGTACCGCCGAATTGCTCAACACGTGGGGCGTGAGGTCTCCACAGTATATCGATGTTGTCACCAGTGGTCGGCGGAAGGTGCACGTGCCCGTCGACCTGGGACCGGACCGCAGCGACGCACGGATGCACGCCAAGACCGTAGGATCCTACGCAGTGCCGTAGGGGACCGCACCGCCACTTCCCAGCAAATTAGGGACACTGTTGCTCCTGGGGTATCGGCGAGGACCATTCGCAACCGTCTCCATGAAGCTGGGCTACGGTCCCGCACACCGTTAGGCCGTCTTCCGCTCACGCCCCAACATCGCGCAGCCCGCCTCCAGTGGTGTCGCGACAGGCGTGAATGGAGGGACGAATGGAGACGTGTCGTCTTCAGCGATGAGAGTCGCTTCTGCCTTGGTGCCAATGATGGTCGTATGCGTGTTTGGCGCCGTGCAGGTGAGCGCCACAATCAGGACTGCATACGACCGAGGCACACAGGGCCAACACCCGGCATCATGGTGTGGGGAGCGACCTCCTACACTGGCCGTACACCACTGGTGATCGTCGAGGGGACACTGAATAGTGCACGGTACATCCAAACCGTCATCGAACCCATCGTTCTACCATTCCTAGACCGGCAAGGGAACTTGCTGTTCCAACAGGACAATGCACGTCCGCATGTATCCCGTGCCACCCAACGTGCTCTAGAAGATGTAAGTCAACTACCCTGGCCAGCAAGATCTCCGGATCTGTCCCCCATTGAGCATGTTTGGGACTGGATGAAGCGTCGTCTCACGCGGTCTGCACGTCCAGCACGAACGCTGGTCCAACTGAGGCGCCAGGTGGAAATGGCATGGCAAGCCGTTCCACAGGACTACATCCAGCATCTCTACGATCGTCTCCATGGGAGAATAGCAGCCTGCATTGCTGCGAAAGTTGGATATACACCGTACTAGTGCCGACATTGTGCATGCTCTGTTGCCTGTGTCTATGTGCCTGTGGTTCTGTCAGTGTGATCATGTGATGTATCTGACCCCAGGAATGTGTCAATAAAGTTTCCCCTTCCTGGGACAATGAATTCACGGTGTTCTTATTTCAATTTCCAGGAGTGTATTTCCGCTCCTTTCCCTCTTTCAGGAGGCAGCTGGCAGAACGAGTGTAACTTCTTATGCCGGAATTTGCAGCCGCTAATGCTGATGACAGCAACGGCTGAGAATACAACATATTTATTACACGTTCCCAACTAATCATTGTATGCATCCAAGCCAGAGCAGGTGGAACGTCATACAGATAAGCGGGCTCATACTGCGATGTTCTTTGTCAATTTGATTCGAATTGCAATCACTGAAATCACGTACTCTGTCAACCCGTTATGTTTCCATTTTGTTTCCTCCGCTCTTCTAGGTGCTGCACTTTTACTGGCAGGAAGTGTACTGTTGTGAGTTGGTTTAACAAAGCTTCGGTATCATTCGAAAATATTAGTGACATAATCTGTATTGATGGAAAATAGTACACAAAGTAAATTAAAAGAATCATTGCAGTAATCAAATTACAAATTAGGTGAACTCTCTGCAAAAAAAATAATTACAAAATCTACACTGGTGTTATATAATAAAGAACATATTTGATTTGCTCCTAATGGTTGGTATTAGTGTATAACTAGTATTAAAAATATACACAGTTTTACTCACCATAAAACTCCGTGACTGAAGAATGAACAATATCCTCAAATAGCTTTAATTCATTTTACAGCATATAAATATGTAGAACTCTTAGTACCTACAAACGCTGCAAAAATAACTTAAAACGCCGGAAACTGCTTCTGGTGGTACCTAGTGCGCACTTCTTCACGTGATTCTAAAATAGATGACTAGACCGAAAAACCCACCAGGAAATAATATGTGTCCCTAGGTACGCTCTCCTCCAAGCGCAACACTCTCCCTCCATTTGCATATTTGTGAAACGTTTGGTAAGGCCATATCCCTTCAAACGACAATGTGTTTCAGGCTTTTATGTTTTTATCCTATTCGCCATACTTCAGAGCCATTTCACTTAGTAAGCAAAAAAGAAACATAAGCGTACATTTTTTTCCGGAATAATGCATCTCCCACTTTTTATGACATGTTCTACGTCTATGAAAACGTTATAACTATGGAAGTGTGGAACAAAAGTTATATCCCTCTTAGCTATACATATACCTTTATCTTGGACGTCTTTCTATGAAAATTACGTGTCGGAATATATTCAGTTCAGTTTCTTAGAGAAAATAAGACGGGAACCTTGCTGCTACAATACCGCACCCAAGGAATGCTGAACTCTTACACAGATCTACAATCGTAGCTCAAACTCCTGTCTCATAAGTTTTTGTTTATACACTAATGACCATTAAAATTGCTACACCACTAAGATGACGTGCTACAGACGCGAAATTTAACCGACAGGAAGAAGATGCTGTGATATGCGAATGATTGGCTTTTCAGAGCATTCACACAAGGTTGGCGCCGGTGGCGACACACCTGCAACGTGCTGACATGAGGAAAGTTTCCAACCGATTTCTCATATACAAACAACAGTTGACCGGCGTTGCCTGGTGAAACGATGTTGTGATGCCTCTTGTAAGGAGGAGAAATACGCACCACCACGTTTCCGACTGATAAAGGTCGGATTGTGGCCTATCGCGATTGCGGTTTATCGTATCGCGACATTGCTGCTCGCGTTGGTCGAGATCCAATGACTGTTAGCAGAATATGGAATCGGTGGGTTCAGGAGGGTAATGCGGAACGCCGTGCTGGATCCCAACGACCTAGTATCAGTAGCAGTCGAGATGACAAGCATCTTATCCGCATGGCTGTAACGGATCGTGCAGCCATGTCTCGACCCCTGAGTCAACAGATGAGGACGTTTGTAAGACAAAAACCATCTGCACAAACAGTTCGACGACGTTTGCAGCAGCATGGACTATCAGCTCAGAGGCCATGGCTGCGGTTACCCTTGACGCTGCATCACAGACAGGAGCGCCTGCAATGATGTACTCAACGACAAACCTGGGTCCACGAATGACAAATAATCATTTTACGGATGAATCCAGGTTCTGTTTACAGCATCATGATGGTCGCATCCGTGTTTGGCGACATCGCGGTGAACGCACATTGGAAGCGTGTATTCGTCATCGCCATACTGGCCTATCACCCCACGTGATGGTATGGGTTGCCATTGGTTACACGTCTCGGTCACCTCTTGTTCGCACTGACGGCTCTTTGAACAGTGGACGTTACATTTCAGATGTGTTACGACCCGTAGCTCTACCCTTCATTCGATCCCTGCGAAATCCTGCATTTCAACAGGATAATGCACAACCACATGTTGCAGGTCCTGTACGGGTCTTTCTGGATACAGAAAATGTTCGACTGCTGCCCTGGCCAGCACATTCTTATCTCTCACCAATTGAAAACGTCTGTTTAATGGTGGCGGAGCAACTGGCTCATTACAATACGCCAGTCACTACCCTTGATGAACTGTGGTATCGTGTTGAAACTGCATGGGCAGCTGTACCTGTACACGCCATCCTAGCTCTCTTTGACTCAATGCCCAGGCGTATCAAGGCCATTATTACGGCCAGAGGTGGTTGTTCTGGGTATTGATTTCTCAGGATCTATGCACCCAAACTGCGTGAAAATGTAATCACATGTCTGTTCTAGTATAATACATTTGTCCAATGAATACCCGTTTATCATCTGCATTTCTTCTTCGTGTAGCAATTTTAATGGCCAGTAGTGTAATTACTGCTGATTATTTGCATCAACTACTTTCAAAATTATTGTTTACACCATAAACATTACCGTAATAAAATAATGTTTTATGCAGTATAGAAACAGTGGGGATTCTGACATTAAAATGTAGCTTACAAGGTGACGAGGCCTCACTGAGGACACATGTGTCAGTTTACGAAGTAAACGCTTCTGGCCTCATTTAAATATTTGTCAAGGTAGCAATGACAACAAGGATTTTAATGTAACTGAGATTTTACAGTTGTTCACTTCGCTCTGAAAAACGTTCGCCACATTATCTGAAGAGGTTGAGTCACGCATGTGAAAATACTTGCTAACTCGCATGCATTGTTTCCTGACATGGAAAAATGGCTATTGCTGAGTCAGCTAGAAGCCTATGACGCATGTGGTGACACTTCAGTAAGCGCAGAAAGCGATTGTGGATTATTTTATTAATTCATCATTCGGTCCCATAAAATTTATTCAACCCAATTGGTGCTCACTATAGATTTTTCAATTTTCTGTTACAAACGCACGTTTCATCATTAACTTTAGATACCTATCTACATCTACATCTGTATATACGTGGATACTCCGCAAATCACATTTAAGTGCCTAGCAGAGGGTTCATCGAACCACCATCGCAATAATTCTCTATTATTCCAATCTCGAACAGAGCGTGGAGAAAAAGCGGACACCTGTATCGTTTTGGCGAGCTCTGATTCCCCTTCTTTTATTATTATGATCGTTTCTTCCCATGTAAGTCAACAAAATATTTTCGTATTGAGGACTAAGTTGGTGATTAAAATTTTGTGAGACGATTCCGCCGCAGCGAAAACCGCCTTTGTTTTAACGATGTCCACCCCAATTCCTGTATCATGTCAGTGACACTCTTCCACGTAATTCTCGGTAATACAAAACGTGTTGCTCTTGAACTCTCTCAATGTATTCCGTTAATCCTATCTGGTAAGGACACACACTGCGTAGCAGTACTCCAAAAGAGGACGGACAAGCAGAGTGTAGGCAGTCTCTTTAGTAGATCGGTTTCATCTTATAAGTGTTCCGCCAATGAAATACAGCCTTTGGCTCGCCCTCCCCACAACATTTTCAGTATGTTCTTTCCAGTTTACGTTGTTTGTAATTGTAATTCCTAGGTATTTAGTTGAATTTACGGCCTGTACATTTGATTTATTTATCGGGTAACCGAAGTTTAACGGATTCCTCTTAGCACCCATATGAATGACCTCACACTTTTCATTATTTATGGTCAATTGCCAAATTTTAGACCATACAGATACTTAATCTACACTCCTGCAAATGGAAAAAAGAACACATTGACACCGGTGTGTCAGACCCACCATACTTGCTCCGGACACTGCGAGAGGGCTCTACAAGCAATGATCACACGCACGGCACAGCGGACACACCAGGACCCGCGGTGTTGGACGTCGAATGGCGCTAGCTGCGCAGCATTTGTGCACCGCCGCCGTCAGTGTCAGCCAGTTTGCCGTGGCATACGGAGCTCCATCGCAGTCTTTAACACTGGTAGCATGCCGCGACAGCGTGGACGTGAACCGTATGTGCAGTTGACGGACTTTGAGCGAGGGCGTATAGTGGGCATGCGGGAGGCTGGGTGGACGTACCGCCGAATTGCTCAACACGTGGGGCGTGAGGTCTCCACAGTACATCGATGTTGTCGCCAGTGGTCGGCGGAAGGTGCACGTGCCCGTCGACCTGGGACCGGACCGCAGCGACGCACGGATGCACGCCAAGACCGTAGGACCCTACGCAGTGCCGTAGGGGACCGCACCGCCACTTCCCAGCAAATTAGGGACACTGTTGCTCCTGGGGTATCGGCGAGGACCATTCGCAACCGTCTCCATGAAGCTGGGCTACGGTCCCGCACACCGTTAGGCCGTCTTCCGCTCACGCCCCAACATCGTGCAGCCCGCCTCCAGTGGTGTCGCGACAGGCGTGAATGGAGGGACGAATGGAGACGTGTCGTCTTCAGCGATGAGAGTCGCTTCTGCCTTGGTGCCAATGATGGTCGTATGCGTGTTTGGCGCCGTGCAGGTGAGCGCCACAATCAGGACTGCATACGACCGAGGCACACAGGGCCAACACCCGGCATCATGGTGTGGGGAGCGATCCCCTACACTGGCCGTACACCACTGGTGATCGTCGAGGGGACACTGAATAGTGCACGGTACATCCAAACCGTCATCGAACCCATCGTTCTACCATTCCTAGACCGGCAAGGGAACTTGCTGTTCCAACAGGACAATGCACGTCCGCATGTATCCCGTGCCACCCAACGTGCTCTAGAAGGTGTAAGTCAACTACCCTGGCCAGCAAGATCTCCGGATCTGTCCCCCATTGAGCATGTTTGGGACTGGATGAAGCGTCGTCTCACGCGGTCTGCACGTCCAGCACGAACGCTGGTCCAACTGAGGCGCCAGGTGGAAATGGCATGGCAAGCCGTTCCACAGGACTACATCCAGCATCTCTACGATCGTCTCCATGGGAGAATAGCAGCCTGCATTGCTGCGAAAGGTGGATATACACTGTACTAGTGCCGACATTGTGCATGCTCTGTTGCCTGTGTCTATGTGCCTGTGGTTCTGTCAGTGTGATCATGTGATGTATCTGACCCCAGGAGTGTGTCAATAAAGTTTCCCCTTCCTGGGACAATGAATTCACGGTGTTCTTATTTCAATTTCCAGGAGTGTAAATCGTGTTGGAATTTGCTTTGTTCTTCTGATGATTTTACTAGGCGATAAACGACATCATTATCTGCAAACAACCTAAGGCAATTGCTCAGATTGTCTCCTAAATCGTTTTTACAGATAAGGAACTGCAGAGGGCCTCTAACACTACCGTGAGGAACACCAAGAATCACTTCTGTTCTACTCGATGACTTTCCGTCAGTTACTACGAACTGTGACCTCTCTGAGAGGAAATCACAAAACCAGTCACATAACTGAGACGACATTCCATAATCAAGCAATTTAACTACAAGCCGTTTGTGTGGTACAGTATCAAAAGACGTCTGGAAATCTAGAAATACAGAATGAATTTGAAATCCCTTATCAATAGCAATCAACACTTAGTGTGAGTAAAGAGCTAGCTGTGTTTCACAAAAACGATATTGTCTAAATCCGTGTTGCCATTGTGACAATAAACCCTTCTCTTCGAGATAATTCATAATGTTCGAATAAAATATACGCTCCAGAATCCTGCTGCAAATCGACGTTAACAATAGGGCCCTGTAATTTAGTGGATTACTCCTATTGCCCTTCTTGAGCACTGGTGTGATCTGTGCATCTTCCCAGTTTTTGGGTACGAATCTTTCGTCCAGCGAGCGATTGTATGTCATTGTTAAGTATGAGAGTATCTGCGGACTGCGAAAGGAACCTAATTGGCACACTGTCTACACAAGAAGACTTGCTTTTATTAAGCGATTTAAGTTGCTTCACTGCTCCAAGGTTCTCTACTTCTAAGTAACTCGTGCTGGCAGCTGTTCTTGATTCGAATTCTGGAATATATTGTCCGTCATTTTCGTGAAGGGATTTCGAACGGCTGTTTTAGTAATTCTGCTTTGGCAGCAGTGTCATCGATCGTATTTGCATTGCTATCGAGCAGAGAAGGCATTGTTTGTGTCTTGCCCCATGCATAGTTTACATACGACAAGATTTTATGCCAAGTTTGGAGACAAAATTTCATTGTGGAAACTATTACAAGCATATCGCATTGAAGCCCACGCTACATTTCGAGCTTCTGTAAAAGGTAGCCTATCTTGGAGGTTTTGCGTTGTTTAAATTTGGCACCCTCTTTTTGCTGTTTCTGCAAAAGTGTTCTGACCCGTTTTGTGTACAATGGGGAATGAGTTACGTTGTTTGTTAGTTTATTTGGTATATATTTCTCAATTTCTGTCGATACTGTTCCTCTGAATTAAAGCCACATCTGGTCTACACTGACATTGTTAATTTGGAAGGAGTGGAGATCGTCTCTCAGGAAGGCGTCAAGTGAATTCTTCTTATCTGTTCTCTCTCTCTCTCTCTCTCTCTCTTTCTCTCTCTCTCTCTCTCTCTTTGTATATTTCTCGTTTATAATTGGAGGGTTTAGTGGTTACAACATTCATTCTCGCTACGACAACCCTTTGTTCACTAACCCCTGTATCCGGTTTGATGCCCGTTGCTAGCTCAGGATTATTTGTTACTAAGAGTCTTCCCCCATGAACCATGGACCTTGCCGTTGGTGGGGAGGCTTGCGTGCCTCAGCGATACAGATGGCCGTACCGTAGGTGCAACCACAACGGAGGGGTATCTGTTGAGAGGCCAGACAAACATGTGGTTCCTGAAGGGGGGCAGCAGCCTTTTCAGTAGTTGCAGGGGCAACAGTCTGGATGATTGACTGATCTGTCCTTGTAACATTAACCAAAACGGCCTTGCTGTGCTGCTACTGCGAACGGCTGAAAGCAAGGGGAAACTACAGCCGTAATTTTTCCCGAGGACATGCAGCTTTACTGTATGATTAAATGATGATGGCGTCCTCTTGGCTAAAATATTCCGGAGGTAAAATAGTCCCCCATTCGGGTCTCCGGGCGGGGACTACTCAGGAGGACGTCGTTATCAGGAGAAAGAAAACTGGCATTCTACGGATCGGAGCGTGGAATGTCAGATCCCTTAATCGTGCAGGTAGGTTGGAAAATTTAAAAAGGGAAATGGATAGGTTAAAGTTAGATATAGTGGGAATTAGTGAAGTTCGGTGGCAGGAGGAACAAGACTTTTGGTCAGGTGATTACAGGGTTATAAATACAAAATCAAATAGGGGTAATGCAGGAGTAGGTTTAATAATGAATAAAAAAATAGGAGTGCGGGTTAGCTACTACAAACAGCATAGTGAACGCATTATTGTGGACAAGATAGACACAAAGCCCATGCCTACTACAGTAGTACAAGTTTATATGCCAACTAGCTCTGCAGATGATGAAGAAATTGATGAAATGTATGACGAGATAAAAGAAATTATTCAGGTAGTGAAGGGAGACGAAAATTTAATAGTCATGGGTGACTGGAATTCGTCAGTAGGAAAAGGGAGAGAAGGAAACATAGTAGGTGAATATGGATTGGGGGCAAGAAATGAAAGAGGAAGCCGCCTTGTAGAATTTTGCACAGAGCTTAACTTAATCATAGCTAACACGTGGTTTAAGAATCATGATAGAAGGTTGTATACATGGAAGAACCCTGGAGATACTAAAAGGTATCAGATAGATTATATAATGGTAAGACAGAGATTTAGGAACCAGGTTTTAAATTGTAAGACATTTCCAGGGGCAGATGTGGATTCTGACCACAATCTATTGGTTATGAACTGCAGATTGAAACTGAAGAAACTGCAAAAAGGTGGGAATTTAAGAAGATGGGACTTGGATAAACTGAAAGAACCAGAGGTTGTAGAGAGTTTCAGGGAGAGCATAAGGGAACAATTGACAGGAATGGGGGAAAGAAATACAGTAGAAGAAGAATGGGTAGCTCTGAGGGATGAAGTAGTGAAGGCAGCAGAGGATCAAGAAGGTAAAAAGACGAGGGCTAATAGAAATCCTTGGGTAACAGAAGAAATATTGAATTTAATTGATGAAAGGAGAAAATATAAAAATGCAGTAAATGAAGCAGGCAAAAAGGAATACAAACGTCTCAAAAATGAGATCGACAGGAACTGCAAAATGGCTAAGCAGGGATGGCCAGAGGACAAATGTAAGGATGTAGAGGCTTGTCTCATTAGGGGTAAGATAGATACTGCCTACAGGAAAATTAAAGAGACCTTTGGAGAGAAGACAACCGCTTGTATGAATATCAAGAGCTCAGATGGAAACCCAGTTCTAAGCAAAGAAGGGAAGGCAGAAAGGTCGAAGGAGTATATAGAGGATTTATACAAGGGCGATGTACTTGAGGACAATATTATGGAAATGGAAGAAGATGTACATGAAGATGAAATGGGAGATAAGATACTGCGTGAAGAGTTTGACAGGGCACTGAAAGACCTTAGTCGAAACAAGGCCCCGGGAGTAGACAACATTCCATTAGAACTACTGATGGCCTTGGGAGAGCCATTCATGACAAAACTCTACCATCTGGTGAGCAAGATTTATGAGACAGTAGAAATACCCACAGACTTCAAGAAGAATATAATAATTCCAATCCCAAAGAAAGCAGGTGTTGACAGATGTGAAAATTACCGAACTATCAGTTCAATATGTCACAGCTGCAAAATACTAACGCGAATTCTTTACAGACGAATGGAAAAACTGGTAGAAGCGAACCTCGGGGAAGATCAGTTTGGATTCCGTAGAAATGTTGGAACACGTGAGGCAATACTAACCCTACGACTTATCTTAGAAGAAAGATTAAGAAAAGGCAAACCTACGTTTCTAGCATTTGTAGACTTAGAGAAAGCTTTTGACAACGTTAACTGGAATACTCTCTTTCAAATTCTGAAGGTGGCAGGGGTAAAATACAAGGAGCGAAAGGGTATTTACAATTTGTACAGAAACCAGATGGCAGTTATAAGAGTCGAGGGGCATGAAAGGGAAGCAGTGGTTGGGAAAGGAGTGAGACAGGGTTGTAGCCTCTCCCCGATGTTATTCAATCTGTATATTGAGCAAGCAGTTAAGGAAACAAAAGAAAAATTCGGAGTAGGTATTAAAATTCATGGAGAAGAAGTAAAAACTTTGAGGTTCGCCGATGACATTGTAATTCTGTCAGAGACAGCAAAGGACTTGGAAGAGCAGTTGAACGGAATGGACAGTGTCTTGAAAGGAGGATATAAAATGAACATCAACAAAAGCAAAACGAGGATAATGGAATGTAGTCAAATTAAATCGGGTGCTGCTGAGGGGATTAGATTAGGTAATGAGACACTTAAAGTAGTAACGGAGTTTTGCTATTTAGGGAGTTAAATAACTGATGATGGTCGAAGTAGAGAGGATATAAAATGTAGACTGGCAATGGCAAGGAAAGCGTTTCTGAAGAAGAGAAATTTGTTAACATCGAGTATAGATTTGAGTGTCAGGAAGTCGTTTCTGAAAGTATTTGTATGGAGTGTAGCCATGTATGGAAGTGAAACATGGACGATAACCAGTTTGGACAAGAAGAGAATAGAAGCTTTCGAAATGTGGTGCTACAGAAGAATGCTGAAGATAAGGTGGGTAGATCACGTAACTAATGAGGAGGTATTGAATAGCATTGGGGAGAAGTTTGTGGCACAACTTGACTAGAAGAAGGGATCGGTTGTTAGGACATGTTTTGAGGCATCAAGGGATCACAAATTTAGCATTGGAGGACAGCGTGGAGGGTAATACACTAAGCAGATTCAGAAGGATGTAAGTTGCAGTAGGTACTGGGAGATGAAGAAGCTTGCACAGGATAGAGTAGCATGGAGAGCTGCATCAAACCAATCTCAGGACTGAGGACCACAACAATAACAACAAGAGGTCAAGTGAGTCTTCACATCCATTTCTATTCGTGTGGGTTCATGAACTAACTGTTCGAAGTAATTTTCAGAGATTGCGTTTAGCACAATTTCAGACATAAATTGATAATAATGAAAGCTTCTAACACACGCGGTTAAATTTTGACAATATACAGAAAAAATTGTGTTTCTACTTAATGGTTATGTTTCTCCAGGTTGCTACACTGATGGCAGTTAGGGTTGCTGTATCACATCTATCAGCCAGATATACTAGTAATATTGTCATTATAAAGGCCTGGAAGGGTAGTATATGCTCCGAGATAGAATTCGGATAATTTTCTTAAATATTTTGAGTTTGTTACGAATACTCGTTGTTCGCGAATGGCGATGGACGTGTGGTTTGAGGCTTTTGACGTTACGGAGTCAGATATGTGAGCATTAATCAAATTTATATCCGCAGGAGAAGGTGAAGTTACATTAAGAGAGGATCAGCACGACGGATCTGCAGACGGAGATCAGATTCTCCTCAGAGCTGGGCCGGTGTAGATTAGTCCCAAACCTGTTGCGAAACGTCGTGAGTGAACGGAGGCAGTCGCTGCCAACTATTAGCCGTCTGCTGAGACGCTGTGATATATGGGGTGAAATTAAATAATCCGCGGAAAGTGACGTCCGACGAGAATCACAGCTGAGAAGTAATTGGAAATCGGTTAATAGTACAAACTTGAGTGAAAATAATAATTCGGTATTGCAGCTGTAGTCTCCTCTCGCTACAGTGTGAGACAGCGTTATCGGCACCTGGCAGAATTTGGAAGGTACCTTAGTGTACCTCTCGATTTGGATAGATAGTCAGACCTTACAATATCCCGAATTATGTGGCATTCGGATGTGTCTGTGATCAGGTAGTGCACTGTACGGTGGCGTGGTACCAGGCGTGTGTGTCGTCAAGACTACAGTCGGCCATATCTAGCCACCAAATGGTGGACGGCCGTAGACCCTACTGTGCACCTGCCATCCTAGAATAAGCAATGGATTCCCTCCAACATTGTGTGTCACCCCACAACAGAGGTCGGAGATTAGAAACAGCCGTGCTAGAGAATTGGGTTTCACGCGAAGGCTGCCGTTAAGACTACAAAACAGGCGGCTGCGTTTGGGGTGGCGGCATGACTGAGAACCATGGACTGCTGATGACGGCCGTTGCCTTGTGTTGAGCGATAAATCGCGGTGCTTCGTACACTTGATGACCTACATCGGTGAGTATGGTGGCCAGGTGGATAGCAGTCCTATCCTTCCAACGGCAGAGCTGTGTTACTCCTGGTCTCATGGTGTGGGGAGCCATTAGTTATGACTTCACTAAGTGACAGCACAAAAATACATCGTGGACATCCTGCGTACTCATGTGCTACGTCCTGTGCGACAGCATCGTGGGGCCATTTTTCAGCAGGATAATCCTCATCAACGTGTGTCTGTGAACTATGTGCGGGATATCGATACACTCCCGTGGCCCCGGATATGTCCTCTATAGATTATGTGTGAGAAATGCTCGGACGTCAAGTCTGTCCCAATCCCAGGAATACCGGTATAAAGGACCTGTTACAACAGTTGTGGTCCAGCTAACTCGAGAGAGGTTACAAAGGATGCATCTCATCTCCACCAGATTTGTCAATGCTTGCGTGCTGGCCAGGCGGAGAGCGGCTTCATGCTAATAAGTTGCTCATATTTCCAAGCTCATTGTAAGTTTGATCGCGTGGTTTGAGGCGCCGTGTCACGGATTGCGCGACCCCTCCCGCCGGAGGTTAGAGTTCTCCCTCGGGTATGGGTTTGTATTATTGTCAGCATAAAATTAGTTTAAGTAGTGAGTAAGTCTAGGGACCGATGAGCTCGGCAGTTTGGTCCCTTAAGTATTCACACACATTTGAACATTTTGTAAGTTTAATTCGATTTTGTGATCACTGAAATAACATCACATACCCTCTCAACCCGTGGGCAGTTTCATTTCATTTTCTCGTCTCTTTCTGGATGCTTGAATTTTTGGAAGGCAGTGTTTATAGTTAATGCTATGGAAGCAAGTGGGGCTGCTGTTTGATAAGATATCTTACAACATCCAAGCGAGAGAATATGGCACAGGTCTCGAAAATGCGGTCCTTTCGAATGCCTTTAGCTTTGAAAGGGGAGACAAAATAGAATGTACAGCAATCATTCAAGATGTGCAGAGTAAATATGAAATACTGCCAGAGTGGGCCGACCGAGGACTTTATGGGAATACCAACAGTAAATGAGGACGTTCGCAACGAGTCGAAAGTCCCAATGGTTATAGCACAGTGCGATGATAGCGATGATGATTGCAAGCGGAAACGTTATCTATAGTTGTTAACGAGAGGCTACCGACCTTGGAGGTACAGGGCGTGGCGCTGCAGAATCCACGTAGCGGATGAACTGTAGCTTAGCGGAGCGGCACTTCATGTGTACCGGTACGATAAAACTGCTGCCATTGTTCAGAGTAAACATTTAATGTTTCCTTTTACGTAATAAAATGTGCACTGGCTTATCAACCGTCGTTCTCTTATCGCTGACAGTAAGGACCACGACATTTCCTTTTGTCGAGGAATACTGCCTCTCAGCCATCCGCTGAAAATGTTAACTGAGAGAAGTGGCCCTATAGTTACTGCACTAGACACTCATTCGGAAGGATCCCAGTTCAAACTCCCATTTCGCCATCCTGCACAGGTTGCCGTTAAACAAACAGGGGTCTTGTGGTTGGATTTAGATGTTAACCGGTTCAGTTCCTTGCCCGTAACTGTATTTGAGATAATCTGAACTACCTGTTATACTAAGCTGTGCGTTCCTGTCTTTGAAAGACCGGGTCATTATTGGTGTATTTTTAAATGGATTTTGTGGTTCCACCTAGTGAGTTCTCTTGTAATAAGTGCTCATACGTAATATTTTAAAACGTTCCCTCAGAGCGGCCTTCATAACTTAACTTTGACATATTAGCAGCCAACTGTCACCAGGGCGTTAGTCAGAATAAGATTGTCAAAAGGTACGGGTTGGGATCCAGTCGCACCTTGTTGCTGATTGAAATGAAAGGGTTGCTCGCTTTGAAGCAAGCCTTATCTCTGTCATAATTGTTTCCTAATTTGTTTAACCTTTAAGCATAGGTGCCTTCTTAACACCGAACCTTTCGACATATGGTTTCCAAATAAAAAAAAATAAAAAAAATTTACGTCATTTCATACACTTTTGTTATCAATACTACTTACATGTTTTCATGTGTTGCAGAAGGGCATTCAATAAGAGAAACTGTGTCCAGCGCGGTAGTAAACACAGCTGTAAACACAGCTGCGGGTCCGGGCCCTTGTAATTATTGTCATGTTGTTCTTGTTTTGATTTCTCTTGTAAAAGCTTATTTATTTCTCAAATTAGTTAATTTGTAAAGAAAACAAATGTATGATAACATACAATCCTGTTGGCAGAACATCCGCAACTGAGCACTATAGGAGAGCTTGAAAATTACTTTATTTTCACACGACCGCTTTCGGACTGTTATAAGCCCTTCCTCAGGTGTCGTAGCTGTGCTGTGGTCCCCGAGCGCCGCGTGTACCAGGCGCGGTACGCTGCCTATGAGCGCAGAACTCCTTGGCATACGCGGTGCTCGGAGACCACAGCACAGCTGCGACACCTGAGGATGGGCTTATAACAGTCCGAAACCGGTCGTGTGAAAATAAAGTAATTTACAACTGAAGCGGTATTTTCAACTCCTGCTAAATTTATGATTATATATTGTTAAATAAACAAATCCCAGTAAATACTATGTCTCAATTAGTCATGAACGACTGAGGGAAGTGTAGTAATTTTGTCATTTGTAAGAAGAAATAGTAACATATCATGCAGTATCATACACTCCTGGAAATGGAAAAAAGAACACATTGACACCGGTGTGTCAGACCCACCATACTTGCTCCGGACACTGCGAGAGGGCTGTACAAGCAATGATCACACGCACGGCACAGCGGACACACCAGGAACCGCGGTGTTGGCCGTCGAATGGCGCTAGCTGCGCAGCATTTGTGCACCGCCGCCGTCAGTGTCAGCCAGTTTGCCGTGGCATACGGAGCTCCATCGCAGTCTTTAACACTGGTAGCATGCCGCGACAGCGTGGACGTGAACCGTATGTGCAGTTGACGGACTTTGAGCGAGGGCGTATAGTGGGCATGCGGGAGGCCGGGTGGACGTACCGCCGAATTGCTCAACACGTGGGGCGTGAGGTCTCCACAGTACATCGATGTTGTCGCCAGTGGTCGGCGGAAGGTGCACGTGCCCGTCGACCTGGGACCGGACCGCAGCGACGCACGGATGCACGCCAAGACCGTAGGATCCTACGCAGTGCCGTAGGGGACCGCACCGCCACTTCCCAGCAAATTAGGGACACTGTTGCTCCTGGGGTATCGGCGAGGACCATTCGCAACCGTCTCCATGAAGCTGGGCTACGGTCCCGCACACCGTTAGGCCGTCTTCCGCTCACGCCCCAACATCGTGCAGCCCGCCTCCAGTGGTGTCGCGACAGGCGTGAATGGAGGGACGAATGGAGACGTGTCGTCTTCAGCGATGAGAGTCGCTTCTGCCTTGGTGCCAATGATGGTCGTATGCGTGTTTGGCGCCGTGCAGGTGAGCGCCACAATCAGGACTGCATACGACCGAGGCACACAGGGCCAACACCCGGCATCATGGTGTGGGGAGCGATCTCCTACACTGGCCGTACACCACTGGTGATCGTCGAGGGGACACTGAATAGTGCACGGTACATCCAAACCGTCATCGAACCCATCGTTCTACCATTCCTAGACCGGCAAGGGAACTTGCTGTTCCAACAGGACAATGCACGTCCGCATGTATCCCGTGCGACCCAACGTGCTCTAGAAGGTGTAAGTCAACTACCCTGGCCAGCAAGATCTCCGGATCTGTCCCCCATTGAGAATGTTGGGAATGGATGAAGCGTCGTCTCACGCGGTCTGCACGTGCAGCACGAACGCTGGTCCAACTGAGGCGCCAGGTGGAAATGGCATGGCAAGCCGTTCCACAGGACTACATCCAGCATCTCTACGATCGTCTCCATGGGAGAATAGCAGCCTGCATTGCTGCGAAAGGTGGATATACACTGTACTAGTGCCGACATTGTGCATGCTCTGTTGCCTGTGTCTATGTGCCTGTGGTTCTGTCAGTGTGATCATGTGATGTATCTGACCCCAGGAATGTGTCAATAAAGTTTCCCCTTCCTGGGACAATGAATTCACGGTGTTCTTATTTCAATTTCCAGGAGTGTATGTATCGCAATTGGTCACACTCCCTAATCTCCTCTCCCATGTGTCTATCCATCTCCTCCACACCCTCTCTTCGTCTATCTCCTCCTCCTTCTCCCTCTCTCTGGTCATCATTGCTTCCCTCTTTCTATGCCCATCTTCTCTTCACCTTCTCTAACCATTTTCTCCTCTCCCCTCTCTCCATCCACCTCCTCCTTTCCGCTTTCTATCTCCATTTCCTCCCACCCCTGTATCCCATTTTTCCCTCCACTCTCTGATCTCTAAACACTGAGGCGCCAAAGAAACTGGTATAGGCATGCGTATTCAAATACAGAGATACGTAAACAGGCAGAATTAGATTAGATTTACTTTCATTCCAATTGATCCCTGGTGAGAAGGTCCTCCAGGATGTAGAACGTGTCAGAAAAACAACAATACATGACAAATATTTACAACTAAAATAAGTTAATGTACCATTCCACAGGTCCCAAGTGGAATGATCGTCATTTTTTAATGAACACTATATGAAAGAGTCATTTTACAAATACTAACGCACTGAATTAAAAATTAATTTTTAAGTATTTATAAGGTAATAAACGTGTAATACAACTACTATAATACTTACAATGAACACATTACTGCACTGAAATGGTGCAGAAGTTGGATTGTACTTACACACACACACACACACACACACACACACACACACACACGGCGCTGCGGTCCGCAACGCCTGTATAAGACAACAAGTGTCTGACGTAGTTGTTAGATCGGTTACTGCTGCTACAATGGCAGGTTACCAAGATTTAAGTGAGTTTGAACATTGTGTTATACTCGGCGCACGAGCGATGGGACACAGCATTCAATGACTCCACAAATAATAGCGCTAGTAGGACTATATAAATATCTCGGATTTACAATGCAGGCAGCAGCTACAACTTTCACTATGGGTATGCAGGAAAGAGCATCAACAGCAAGCAAAGAAACGGGACGTACGTGAAAGCGACCGAAATTGTGAAAAATTGTTTATTCGATGCTCATTTACTACTTGCTATTTAAATTTCAATTCCTGAATATTACAATCCAATGCCACTCCCAAGTATGATAAAAATGACAATTGGCAAATGCTTGCACGGGGCTACGCCCGTTTCTAGTTTTGTATTTCCTCATATTATTTATTCCTATGGTGTTTTCCAACAGTTTTATGCATTCACAATGTGGCGAATATTTGTATGGTACATAAAAAAAAAACTGTCGAATACCGTCACTTCCACTGAGTTTATATTCTTTGGTTTATGGTGCTTGTTTATAAGTTGTTGTAAAGGAGTAGTGTTTACCTCTGTTATTTCAATGTGCAGCATGATTCGTTCCAGTAAAGTGTTTAAAAAGGTTAGAAAGGGTCGTTGTTTTCGATGTCATAAAGAAAACGTGCAAAGTAGCTCAACAATAGCAGATGAGGACGTCTCTTCAAGATAGAAAACAAGTACTTCGAAGAGGAGAATTGATGCAGCTGCAACGTTGCCACTCAGTTTAAAAAATCAGGTTAACCAAGAAGACAATCGAAGAAAAGACTGCTTGAGAGTGAAGAGGTGTATACATATGGTTGAACTGGTTCGCCGAGGTAAGGTAAGGCCTAATGCAAGCCGTGTGAAATCCTTGATTGAGGTTTTCCGCATTTTACATTTTGGAAACTTTGTGTAGCTTTTCCTGACAGACCATTGACGTTAGAATAAATTTGGCATGCAATTAGTCAGTGCTATAGTGAAGATCTCAGTGGCAGATATTCTCATTTAATACAGTATTAAGGAATTTATGTAACTCCTAAAATTTTGAACATTTTTTCACAGATATTTGCAGAACTGTAAAAATCTAGCCCAATAAGGTAACAAAATTCCGTTCCAGAGATGTTATATCAAACTTTGTACAAAAAGGAGTTAACTTCGTCCAGAAAAGAAACATTTGTACATACCTTATTGGAAATACTTCAGTTGTTTATAAATAAAGTCGTAAAGTGTCAATAAGCACGACAAGTTACACGTTTGTGCCCATATCGTTTCTTAACAACTGTGCCAATTTCTTTACATTGTCTTGAAAACTGAGGACGTTATCAGGTTTTCTTCAAAGTATTGCAGTTTCGCATACATGGCCCTTACTCAATGGGGTGGAATGAGAAGGAGATAGACCTAGAGATCTAGAACACACCAGACATGTTGGATAACAGCAGAACCTGAGAATGTAGGAAACAGACTTGTAACAACTATACTCCCAATACATGGGTTTCATCATAAAATACGTACCAACAGCAACTTCCACTAACCAAATGAAAAGTGTAAATGTCTGTAATGCAGACAAGGACGGAAAAAATACCGCGTTAGAAAATGTGCAAAGAGAACGAAAACCAGACCAGGCGATAGCAAAGAATAAAATTTTAAAAACTTGTATACACGTGTATATTAATGCTCAGTCTGAGCGCACTTTCCTCGTTAATAAAGAAGAGTAATTTTGCAGGTCAGAGAGTCGAACGCCCTCACAATATTCGAGCCTGAAGTGTCAGTCATACCGTCAGTTCCACAGGAAAGAGTACGCCATAAACTTAAATGTAACACACGCAGCGACATCTTTGGTAGTGGTCTCTGTAATCAACGCGCTTTTGCACGGTGTGTAGATGAACAGTGTGAGAGTTGAATGTTTTGTTTTGTCGATTGAAATGAGTGCAAAATATGTGAAGCGTCAAGAGGCGGTGTTCCTTGTAAATCATCTTTGTAGGCCTGGTCTCCTCTTTCAGAAGCCAAGTGTACGAAGCGTGAAAGGTTGTTTCAATGGACTGTCAAACACGCGAAAAAGTGCTTGTTTCGGCATGTTTCTCCAAACATGGTTCTGGCTATTTGCACTTATTTACAGCTAATTTAAACTCTGTAAATGTGCAATATTTATCAAAAATGCCTTCCGATCTGTTAAGAAGCTATTTTTTTCGAAAAATGCTTCAAGAGGATAATGATCCGAAACATCGCTGTCATCTATGCACAGTCTGGAAAAGCGACAATGGGCTGTCCGTGATGGACTGGCCCAATATGCAGGCAGAGATTTCGATGCAGTTTAATGGTAGGGTCTTTGTGATTGGCAGAGAGAGTTTCCACAAAATGTGAGAAACACTTCTATTGGGCGGAAAAAGCCGTGACATGGAGGACGAAAGGACCCAGATGAGGGACAGTGTTGTTACGAGAAAGACAACACCGAACTTTTCGAGGACACTCTCCTCTGAACTGGCGTCAAGTGCAGAATGGGGTGCATAACGCTCGGTACAACACAGACAAGAAATTTGTGTGAACGCTGCGTTCACTGCGGCTGACATTCAGTTAAATATTAGCTGAAGTGTCGTTGAGCTCCAACTGTGGAGAAACGAATTCTTGTGAGTACTGAGAGGACACTGTAATATGTTTTTCTGCTCCAGCCAGGCACGTGCACATCACCATATTCCAAGACTAGGGATGAGTGTATGTTTTCTCGCCTCACGAGAAACATAGGAGAGTTTCTGCTGATAAAATCAGCAAACGTTTTGATAAGCTTTTATAGGAATTTCAGAGGACGAGAGCAGCCATGCAGACCACAGCTCATCGCAGCTGTGAACTCGAGCAACCTTGGGTAATCGTTTGCTCAGCTTGTCGCAAAATTAACCATCCCCTGTAGACTTGTTTGTCATCTTAGGTAGTACTGAACTTTGAACCAGAATTGGATGATTTATCGTAATATTGTTCAACTTCATGATGTAGTAGTAAGAATAATGTTGTAAGGAAACTTCTAGTTAAAATTTGATATTGTTGTGTTTAGAATTATTTCACTTACTCAGGACGAGATGCGTTATCTTGAAAACTGTCCTAACATTTTCATGTTGCAAACTGTATAAATTCGTGTATTACTATGAAAAAATTTTAGGCTTTGAAACCAATTTGTTTACAGCACCGTTGTGTTCTGTCATAGAATAAGGGTACACTCCTTACCCCAGTCATTTATTCTATAGACGTTAACGCACTCAAAGAGTGTTTATGCTGCCCTGTGAAAAAGAGTTACCGCCAGTAAAGAATTAAAACTGATAATAGTAGCGGTAAGTAATATATAATAGACATGCATTTTGGTGAGCTGTGTGAGTGCACGTATCAGAAGAAAGCATTGAACGATAACTATGCTGATATCGCAATAACAACATCAGTATCGTAGTACTCCTAGTGGTTGCCTTACTTTCGCTACTTATGTTCCTGCTGAGTCCACAAGTCGAGACTCTATGCAACAACTGAAGTGCCAACAGACTGAAGCATTCTCTATTAGCAATAGTTGGGGAATCAACAAATCAGAACATTATTTCTCAGCAAGTCAGTATGTGTTGAAATCTGCACTAAAGCGTTCAAGGAATCTCCATGCATGTTATACTTAACTGACTCAGTTCAAATGGAACTGAGAGAAGCATTTGTCTCTTTATCAGGTGTGTAACAAAGACAATGTAGCAAATTCCAGTTCTTTCGATATTTCCATAACTTGTGAATATTTTTCCATACTTTTCAAAATGGTTCATCCTGATAACAAGCAGCTTTATAAAAACACTAAGTGGATTTATAGCTTTAAATAATGTAGATTATTTTGTTCCACATTTCAAGCATGTCGTTAACCCATGTTCATAATCTAACTACTATGAATTTGCATAATTGTTGATTATGAAAGGCTGCAAAGGAAATAATATGGTATTATTAAAGACGTATTCTTAAACAGAACATCAATGATCGTAATTATCTGCAATGAGTTAGTACTGTGACACATTTCTTATAACACTGAATGAATACGGAAATTTTCGTTGTGCCATAGTTGAAAGCTTCTGCCAAAATTATTTCAAGTCCTGATTCGATGTAACTGCATAAAATTCGAAGATACAGCACTCCTGTGAAAGTTTATTAGCATAATAGACACAAACATAATTAATGAATGGCTACATAACTTAACTTTCCAAAAATTTTTGTGACTTTATTAAAGCCTCATACCCAATTTATTGTTCGTAGGTCTCAGGTATCAGTTTCAAACATTAATAAATTACTAATGATTCCAATAATATTGCTCGTAAGATCACGAAACTCAGGCTCTCTATACATCTGGAATACAAATCCGTAATCAAAATGATAGGTCATCAGAGAACACATTCCAGTAATTAAAATACACTAGGTTGTAACGACTCGCCGTTTCGTGTGCTATGAGGGCTGGAGTATCCAGTCTTCTGCGTGCCTTATCTGGTCTAGCACATTATCTGTGCTGCACCTCCTAGCATATCTGTCGGCACATTTATTGTCATCAGACTCCATCGTGTGAGTAGTATAGAGTTTCGCGTACAACGCGAGTGCTAAGCCTAGTCTTGTTGACGTATATGGCGAAGCCAAATGCAAATTTTCTGTACGTATATCAGGATTTAACAGTAATTTCAACTAGTAACAACTGAAAACAATGTAATTTAATGGTTTAACTATACTGAAGAGACAAAGAAATTGGTACATCTGCCTAATATCGTGTAGGGCCTCCGCGAGCACGCAGAAGTGCCGCAACACATGGACTCGACCGATGTCTGGAGTAGTGCTGGAGGGAACTGATACCATGAATCCGTAAGAGTACGAGGGGGCAGCACGTTGCAAGGCATCCCAGATATGCTCAATAATGTTAATGTCTGGGAATTTTGGTAGCCACAGAAAGTGTTTAAACTCAGAAGAGTGTTCCTGGAGGAACTCTGTAGCAATTCGGGAGGTCTGGAGTATCGCATTGTCCTGCTGGAATTCCCAAAGTTCGTCGGAATGCAGAATGGACATGAATCGATGCAGGTTATCAGACAGGATGCTTATGTACGTGTCACCTGTCAGAGTCGTATCACCGGTCCCATATCGCTCCAATTGCACACGCTGCACGCCATTACAGAGCCTCGACCAGCTTGAACAGTTCCCTGCCGACACGCAGGTTCCATGGGTTCATGAGGTTATCTCCACACCCTTACAAGTCCACCCGCTCGATACAATTTGAAACGAGACTCGACCGACGAGGCAACATGTTTCCAGCCATCAGGAGTCCAATATCGGTGTTGATGGGCCCAGACGAGGCTTAAAACAGTGTGTCGTGCCGTCATTAAGGATACACGAGCGACCTTCGTCTCCGAAAGCCCATATCGGTCATGTTTCGTTGAATGGTTCGCATCCTGACACTTTGCTGATGGTCCAAGATTGAAATCTGCAGCAATTTCTGGAAGGGTTCCACCTCTATCACGTTGAAAGCTTGTCTTCGGTCGTCGCTGCTTCCGTTCTTGCAGGATCTTTTTCGGGCCGCAGCAATATCGCAGATTTGATGTTTTACCGGATTCCTGGTATTCGTGGTACACCCGTGAAATGGTCGTACGGGAAAACCGCCACTTCATCGCCAGCTCGGAGATTCTGTGTCCCATCGCTCGTGCGCCGATTGTAACACTACGTTCAAACTCACTTAAATCTTGATAACGTGTCATTGTAGCAGCAGTAACCGATTTAACAGCTGCGGCAGACACTTGTTGTCTTATAGAGGCAGCGCTGTTTTCTGCCTGTTTACCTATCTCTGTATTTGAATACGCATGACTATACCAGTTTCTTTGGAGCTTCAGTATATTTGTTTGCATTATTTTCATTAGTTGTTAGGTACAGTTACAATTAAGTACGACGTTTCTCTCTTCGTGTTTTGGTTGTAGGTCACCAACACCACAAGGAGTTTTTTCCATATTGGCGAATAAAAAGTGAAAACTAACACAAACAACAAAAAATGTGTATCTTATAGTGTACATGTCCATTCTAATCCGGTAGTGGCACTATTTATGTGAGTAAATAGCGTTACAAAATGTGACTTATTGCTGTTTTCTTCTCTGCAACAATCAACTTGATTTTGTACACAGCCGAGGTCTCAAAACTTTATTTTTCAACAAAATAGCACACAGTGTCTCCTCATAAGTGGAACACAAGACGTCACTTGTCTGAATTCCTGGCTTTGTTGCGGGCAAACCCCATCTGCAGCGCTGCTGCCCACCTCCAGAAACTTCTACCACGCGCTCGACGCAAAATGCATCACCGTGCTGCTGCGTTCAAGAGAACTTCACAGAATTGTTATAGTTTTACGATAAAAAACAGAAAAAAGAACGACGCACCGCGAAGAAATTATTCGAATTGGACGGAACGTGAACTACACGTACAAGCAGTTGATTACAGTTTCAGAAAAACTGGATGATTTATGCATGAGAAAGAGCTTCATAAATTCAGCAACGCATTGGTTCTCCTCTGGTTCTTGTGCAAGCAATTATTCTGCTTGGCGTTGATTGATAGTGTTGTCAGATGTCCTCCTGAGGGATGTCATGCCACATTCTGTCCAATTGACGAGCCAGATCTTCAAAATCTCGATCTTGTTGGAGGACCCTTCCCATAATGCTTCAAACGTTCGCAACTGGCTAGAGATCCGGTGACTGCCTGAGGTCGGATTTGGCAAGCGTGAATAGAATCGGCACAAACCCTCACCGTGTACAGGCGGGCATTATGTTGTTGAAATGTAAGCTCAGATTGGCTTGACATGACGGGCAAGAATAAGGGGAGTTGAATATCGTCGACGTACCGCAGGGCTGTAAAGGTGCACAGATGACAAGGAAGTGGATCCTGCTGGGAAAAGAGAGGGCACCCCAGACCATCAATCATGATTTTCGGATCTATCAATCAACGCCACGCCGAATAACTGCTTGCTTAAGGTTCAGAGATGGACAATGCGCATCGATACCACATACGTTTTGGGTGTCTCGCTGCAATCTGCAACGACGAATGGGAGAGGCTAAAGAAGGCACGACCCCTCTCTCAGAACAGCAGTGCCCTCCTACAGAGGTCAATATAGAGCCCAGCTTGGATGCGCTCTCCCCATTTCGTAACCTCAGCTCAAGCAGTCGACAACATAGAGCAAGACTAAAGGGTTATTCAAGTACCAGATATAAGTAAATTGTAATTCAAGAGAAGATTTGTAATAGTATCCATTAGATGACTCTAATTGTAAATGAGCGCTGCAAATTATCAAGCATTCCTCTAGCAAAGGATTGTAACAAATTAAGTAAATCTTTTTATCATTCACGTAATAAAGTGAACTAATATCTCATATATTGTAGTTCGATGAGCCATCTCCCAGAGCAATCAAAGAACCCACAGTTATTGCCACATGACTGTAGTTTTGTCTGGTCAGAACAGTTTCAGAGTTGTTTCTCTTAAAATGCAGAAAATGAGTTTCCTTACGATATTACAGCTTGTCAGTGGGCTGCAACATTTTGCTTTGGCGTCTCTAGAAGCGTGCTGTGGATGGGAGATTTCAGTGTGTAACAGGACAGCAGGCACGTTCCAGCGAACAATGAAAAAATTAATTGCGTAACTTTATTTTTAAGAGGTGATAATTAAAACTTTCCGTTTGTCTCTCATAGTGGTTACTGGTTTTAGTCTTACTTCTGGTAGAGCTTGGGTAGCTCAGTTGGTAGAGCACTTGCCCGCGAAAGGCAAAGGTCCCGAGTTCGAGTCTCGGTCCGGCACACAGTTTTAATCTGCCAGGTAGTTTCATTTGTATAGGCTGTTATCGTCTACGAGTGGGGAGGCCGGATACTGGATAAAGAAGATATCACACTGTAAATGAGAGCAAGCTGGGTCGAAAGAAGAAAGTCCGGAAGTGTAGTTCGACGTAGTGGAGAACAGAAATGTAATACGACAAACATGAAATTAAAAGAATGAAGATTCCAATCCGCTGGTGGCGAGTTACCGAACCCGCCCGAATAACGGTGTGCGATAAGCGCTGCTTTCTGGATGAGGAGGTGCGCTGACCACGGATCGAATCTGCCCGGAGGATTAACGACGAGTATCGGTGTGAGGGCTAGCCTGGAAATGGTTTTTAGGCAGTGTCCCACATCCCACTAGCTGAATACCGGGCTGGCACCCAAGTTCCGCCTCATTTACACGGTTCACAAATATGTAGAAAAGGTTCGCACACTTTCACATGAATAACACTAGTTGCAAATAAGTGGGGTACACATATTCCGTCCCGGTGAGGTAATGAGGTGGCGACAGGAAGGGCACATAGCCATCACATACACTAACCATGTCACATACGTTGATAACCATGCGGTCGCTGCACTGATGTGGGACAACGGCATGAGAAAAAGGTGAAGAGCGTCGTTGGTTTACGTAAATATGTCTAAGACTTTTAACGTAGCATCGAAACATTAGTGACTAAGGACATAGCACAAATTTGGATTACACGAGGATGTGTCAGAATACTGACTGTTCTTTTTTTCCTCAGCAATACCAACGCATTTTCCATAACGAACATTACCAAATGGGGAGGAGGGGGGAACTTTGTGTCCACTGTACAAAAACTGAAAAAAATTCGCTATTTGTTTTTCATTTATAATAGCAATATACATTTTGAAGTCATACTGACGTGTAAGTGGGGTCCAGAACCTGAAAATATTTCTGGAATTGTTTCTAACAATATCAAGGCTCTTTCATTAACGTGTACTACTAACGGGAAGGGTTCAAATGGTTCAAATGGCTCTGAGCACTATGGGACTTAACTTCTGAGGTCATCAGTCCCCTAGAACTTAGAACTACTTAAACCTAACTAACCTAAGGACATCACACACATCCATGCCCGAGGCAGGATTCGAACCTGCGACCGTAGCGGTCGCGCGGTTCTAGACTGTAGCGCCTAGAACCGCTCGGCCACTTCGGCCGGCACGGGAAGGGTGTGGAGAACTCTATGCCCCTCATAAAACGAATTAAAAACGTAAATTTCACAATTTACATTTTATATACATTTTAAGGAGATATTGATGTGTAAGTAAGATCCCAAACCCGAAAAATACTGAATACAACATTCATTGTGGAAGTGACGTCTACTCCTAAGACATCAACTTTTGGATTAAGCTGAATTAAAAACTTTAAAACATTTATGAAATTTGGTAGAAGAATTCATTAAAAACAATAAATATTGTCTTTAGAAAAGTATAAAGTAACTGGATAACAATATTTTCAGAATATGGGTACGAAGTCCCCTCCCTCCGTTCCGTTTCCCTCGGTATTACGAGGATTAACTTCCAGTAATTTCATGAAGCCATTGGAAAGCTAATAGTGGATAAGTAAAGGGTGATTTGAACTGTGGTCTTCCCAAATGAAGGTCCTCAATCAGTGCACCCATACTGCTCGGTGAACTACGTCGTTTCTGGAATAGGTTGTTTTCTGTCTGCGATAAGTAAGAGACCTATGTAATACGTAGTTACTGTGACATGAAACGGTGCTCCAACTCCGTGGCCTCGCCACTTATCTTCAGTTTCCTGTTTGTTGTGTGTTCTTCAGAGGGAAAGCACAGACTTCAATTTTGTTTGTATTCGTTCCAGACATATCCTGTAACATAACAGTTAAAAGCAGTTGCGTAACATCCTCTGATTTCTATGATCCTACAGACAAAGGAAGGTCGTCAACGTACATAATCCCACACGACTCGTGTGAAGTCTAACCACCAGGAGGAAAACTGAAAAGCACTTGAGACAGTGTACTTCGTTTAGGTATGTGGCTGTCACTGGTACTCAGATAAGAATCTGTGGTTACGTAACGAGGCGCCATCACTTTTGCAGCTCCATTATGTAGTCAGTCACAAATCTTGGTCTTAACAACAGGACCTCCGATCAAAACGATCCCTGCGACACTTTTGACATGGAACCTGGCAGTTTACAACCCTTCGGTCTGGATCAATCTCCAAACACCACCAGATTTGAGCCTCTCTACTTCTTGGACTGCCACGAGATATTATTTAGCGTGTAAGAGAGCAAAAACCTGTTGAAAAAATCTTTACTAAAAGTTAGCTAACAAATCTTGTGAAATTAGCTACGAGCCTACAGACTGACCATGGTATTTTACAGGGTCCTCTTTCGTCGAGAACAACAACAGTTTGCATTCAGATAAAACAGCCACAGGTTACACAGTTGGTTATACTATAACCGGTTTCGACCGTCACAGGCGAGTATCATCAAATAATCACACCCCTGATGACAACATGTTATGGGATTGAAACTACAGCTCTGTATCGCAGTCAGACACCAAGTCGTGTACAGTGGAGCAATTTACGAAAATCGCAGGAAACGTAAATGTGAATGGCGTGCGGTGTAAAGTATCTGTCAATGATATGTATGTGTGAAGACTGAAGCATCAAAATTGTACAAATGCTGGCATTCGAAACCAGCACTCTGGCACACAAGGTACATGCCCTAAACACTGCACCGCCTTGGCACAGTGGCTTTTTACAAGTGCACAAACTGCTCTAGCACACCTCCGTCCTGAATCCAAATTCCCATACACACCTCAGCCCACAGTCTGCATATTTTCGCTGTCTGCTTGTTATTGCTCACGTAACAATTAATACGAGGTGCATTCAAGTTCTAAGGCCTCCGATTTTTTTTCTCCGGACTGGAAAGAGATAGAAACATGCGCATTGTTTTAAAATGAGGCCGCGTTCGTTGTCAATACGTCCCAAAGATGGCAGCGGCGAGAATGAGAACTGTTTTAAATACTTAAAATGGCGACGTTTTCCTTACTTGAACAGCGTGGTGTGAAACCAATTGAAATTCATCGACAGTTGAAGGAGACATGTGGTGATGGAGTTATGGATGTGTCGAAAGTGCGTTCGTGGGTGCGACAGTTTAATGAAGGCAGAACATCGTGTGACAACAAACCGAAACAAACTCGGGCTCGCACAAGCCGGTCTGACAACATGATCGAGAAAGTGGAGAGAATTGTTATGGGGGATCGCCGAATGACTGTTGAACAGATCGCCTCCAGAGTTGGCATTTCTGTGGGTTCTGTGCACACAATCCTGCATGACGACCTGAAAATGCGAAAAGTGTCATCCAGGTGGGTGCCACGAATGCTGACGGACGACCACATGGCTGCCCGTGTGGCATGATGTCAAACAATGTTGGCGCACAACGACAGCATGAATGGGACTTTCTTTTCTTCGGTTTTGACAATAGATGACACGTGGATGCCATTTTTCAATCCAGAAACAAAGCGCCAGTCAGCTCAATGGAAGCACACAGATTCACCGCCACCAAAAAAATTTCGGGTAACCGCCAGTGCTGAAAAAAACGATGGTGTCCATGTTCTAGGACAGCGAGGGCGTAATCCTTACCCATTGCGTTCCAAAGGGCACTACGGTAACAGATGCATCCTACGAAAATATTTTGAAGAACAAATTCCTTCCTGCACTGCAACAAAAACGTCCGGGAAGGGCTGCGCGTGTGCTGTTTCACCAAGACAACGCACCTGCACATCGAGCTAACGTTACGCAACGGTTTCTTCGTGATAACAACTTTGAAGTGATTCCTCATGCTTCCTACTCACCTGACCTGGCTCCTAGTGAGTTTTGGCTTTTTCCAACAATGTAAGACACTCTCCGTGGCCGCAAATTCACCAGCCGTGCTGCTATTGCCTCAGCGATTTTCCAGTGGTCAAAACAGACTCCTAAAGAAGCCTTCGCCGCTGCCATGGAATCATGGCGTCAGCGTTGTGAAAAATGTGTACGTCTGCAGGGCGATTACGTCGAGAAGTAACGCCAGTTTCATCGTTTTCGGGTGAGTAGTTAATTAGAAAAAAAATCGGAGGCCTTAGAACTTGAATGCACCTCGTATATTGATAAATGGATAACATATATTGCTACGAAAAGAGCCCTGAAATACTTTTTTGGGATTCTGTGCTTTGACTTTCTTTGGATCATTAATTTTCAAAAAAAAAAATATTGTGTTCTTATTATTCTGGATCTGGCTTTCTACAAAGGGAACATTGTTCCGTTACTGTAACTCGCTGTAAAGTTCAATATATCTTTCTTACTTTACAGTTATTGAAAGGGTTACTGAAAATTATTTCGTTATCAATACTGATGTTACAGTACGCAATGTTTGTTCAACATCAAAATTTTGCAGTGGATTTTTGTTAACAGTAAAACACCAATAAGTACCACGACTAACACGAGAACATGAGACTATTATCAGAGAGAAAATGTTTTTACTACAATGTTTGCCAGACCAGAACTACGCACAGCAAGATTTCTTTTATGTCATGAAGGTAAATTATCTTTTTGCACTGTTAATAATATATCATCCGCAGCCCGCGTACACCTGTAAGACACAACATAAAATCTGCTGCTCTGCCCTGCAATCCCGATAGCTGAAAGAAGTAATTTTAGTTCACTATTACCTGTCCGCTTCTTTGCGGTATGATTGGTTTCATTTAATGCAGTTTGAATGCGCCGCGGGAGCGGCTCGTTGGTTCGTAGCGCAGCTCTGCACCACGAATAATATTTAAATAGCTGAAAATGTCTTAAAAGGATGGGATGAAAAACCAGGCAAGCTTATTACAAATCATAATGCAAGTTTGCACTAAGTAACATATTTAGACAGATTAAATTCTTACACACCTTTATAAATCAATGCCTAATGGCGTCCTTCTCTCAGTCTTGACTAAAGATACACAAGCATACAATACAGCGTCACAGGCTCTTCCTACTCACGTAACTCCAAGAAGACGACAGAGAAATTAATGCTCGGCCACTATTATTTATACCCGTTGTTTTATATTTTCATATTTGTTTGATATTTAATAAGTATCGTCTGTGGTGGTTTCAGTACTCACCGACACAGATATTGTATTTAAAAAAATCGGTACATAATTCTATACAAGTATAAAACATGACATATTGGTTTCTCTTTATTACATGAAGTTCACACAATCATTGTCCACGCAATTACAATCATCCAGTTCAATTATTCTTTTTTTTTTTTACCACACATAATATGTGTTTTGCCATAAGACGTTACAATATATACATCACAGATATTTGAGACTTGAAAAGGTCTCTGGAATGATATAGTTTCACTTTATAAAAGCATGTATGCCTAGGTTCCAGACAGGATCCCTCGTTTCGTTCCATGCTGAGATGCTATTCCAGAACAGTTGGTGAGTTTCTGCAACACTGTGCCAGTGTGGCGTAGTGGCTAGCGCATCTGCCTAGTGATCAGGACACCTGTGTTGGAGTTCTAACTTTGATACAAATTTTCATTCATCGCTTCAGTCTGTATATACACAGCATACATGTTTGTGACTTGGAATGGTCTCTCAAAGCATTTAGTTTCATTTCATAATAGTATTTGTCAATGTTGGGGCATATCAGAGAACATTACCCCCATCTCGTGAATGATACATTGCCATGTGTGTTTTGTCACATTTACATTAATTTACAAACGAAAAACGCTTCATTTTGCCATGTTGAACTATAATCGATTTCTGTTTGATTTATATTTACTTTGTAATAACATCAGTCCTTGTAACATTTTACTTTTTGCTGACAGTTGCTCGTAAAAGCCACCTATTCTTTTCATAGTTTCCAAATAATTTCAAAACTGTTAACTTACAATACGTTGCCATAATTTATCAATGATTTATCAGCTGTTAAGTACTTCATTAGTTACTTTTCGAAAATAGTAAAGAGTTATACCTTCAAATGTTAAAGATCGCCTTTACGCACACTAAAACACCACTTGAGGTTGATAACTTTACCAAGATTCGTCTTTAAACACACTAAAACACCACTATAAGTTGATATCTCTTTGTAAATTAACGCCTTTAATTTTGAATAAGCAGTAGAATATAGCTTTGTATGACTAAACATTTCATAAATAACCAAAGCCCTTGTAACTGTTGTACATTACTTGGCTGGGCAGTGTTCGAGAAGCGGAAGCCATGTCATTGGTTCTGTGCAAGTTGATTGTGAGAATGAAAGAACATGATTTAGAAGATATCTGTAAAGATCTTCTACCACTGGCAAAAAATATAAAAATCAATTTACCAGAAAATGTTTGTCACATTACGCAATAACACTGAGGACTTTGGACTGGTATACATTGCATTGGAGTTAAATATAAAATGACTTTTGTTCTAATAACATTAATTACAGTCATATGATGTAATGATCTGTCTGGCTTACGTTGCCAAGAAAAATAACCTGCAGGTTAATTTTTACATAAAAACTGTAATGGTTTATGTCAGAAGGGGATCTGCCCTCGGCTAATACCAATACAGCGTCTTACCATTGCTCCATTTCGCTCGGCACACTCTCATAGAGCGCAGAAAGCTCCCCCAGAACAGGTCATCCGTCAACAAGACTGAGGCAGCAGCTACCCAGGTAGCAGCTAGCAGGTTCCTATCACTTGCTCATGAGTGATTTTTTTCTTTCTTTCAACTATAAATACCCGTCTGTTGGGCAAATAAGCGTTTAGGTGCCGCACATCAAAGAACCAGTTCTGGATTAACTATAATTGTTGTCCAGACCAGTAAACGTTGTTGCTGTTAAAAAAGTGGAGTAACATTAATCATATGCGGAAGAGGCCAAGATAAGACCTGAAAATTACTCGTGCTCATAAATGGTAGTGACGTTCACATGACACTTGAAGCAAAAGTTGGCTTCATACAGAAATTAGTAGCAATAAAAAATCTTTCATTACGACTGGAATGCGTATTGATAAGGTAGAGAGGACACTGGTGGGGTCACATGTTTCTACCTGGTGAAGGTTCAGTACTAAAAAATCTGTAGTGCAAATGGTTTTGTAAGCTGCCTCCTTCAGCGGTCATCTATACTACCTGTGAACTCTCCCACTGAATCTCTATCCATTATCTACGACTCGTGCGATTATTTTTATTTGACGATTCTATTTTGTAATGCCCCGTATCTTGGAGAATAGTCCCAGATATTTAATTGATGTAACTATTTCGCGTGATGGTTAAGCAATCTTGTTATCAGACGTGTACTTCCACATAATTAGGTGTATTTGTTCCTATATTCGCCAGTGTTTATACTCCTCTATGTACAACAATATCACCCTTGACCAGCCTCATGGAGCTTTTGATGTTATGCACTAAGTCATTTATATCCACTGATAAAACAAAAGATTATGACCACTTTGCACCTTGATGCTGAATAACTCCCAGTAGAGTTGGCGGGCCCAGCCCCTAGAAGCGAGAATCTCAGGAACAGCGAAACTCGCTCGGCTGTTCACATGGTACTGATATGAGCATCTATTAAAAGTGCTTGAAGCGCAGTGAAAGAATGATTAGCGATCGAGGCGTCGCATGTCCTCGACACAAGGCATGGATACTGGAGCTGCCCGCTCTGTAACGCAGGATAAGTGACGATATGTGCCAAATCTGACGATAGAGTACAATTTTAAGGCCCCTTACACACGTGCGGTTTTCGGCAGCGCGGTGGCAGCGGTCAGCATTCCAGAGGGCAAATAGATGGGGCATTTACACACGTGGCGATTCGTACGCCAGCGGCAGGGGCAACCGCGCGACCGTCTGTGCAAGAGCGGCTGCCCCCTGCTGGCAGCGGCGTTTTCACACCTGCTACCTTTCACACGTGGCGTTTCATTAGCGTATCAATCGTTCTCACAGCACCATGAGTTTTGATACTGAGCATTTCATTTGTGAGGTAGAAATGCGTCCTGCTATTTGGGACTCAAGCTGTAGTGAATGCGGCAACAGAATTGTGAAACGCAGAGCATGGGAAAAATTGTGTGAACTGTTTATTCCAGGATTTGCAAACGAAGCAACAGATTCGAAAAACCAAAAAGAATTATTCACTCCTGGAAATGGGAAAAAGAACAAATTGACACCGGTGTGTACAAGCAATGATCACACGCACGGCACAGCGGACACACCAGGAACCGCGGTGTTGGCCGTCGAATGGCGCTAGCTGCGCAGCATTTGTGCACCGCCGCCGTCAGTGTCAGCCAGTTTGCCGTGGCATACGGAGCTCCATCGCAGTTTTTAACACTGGTAGCATGCCGCGACAGCGTGGAAGTGAACCGTATGTGCAGTTGACGGACTTTGAGCGAGGGCGTATAGTGGGCATGCGGGAGGCCGGGTGGACGTACCGCCGAATTGCTCAACACGTGGGGCGTGAGGTCTCCACAGTACATCGATGTTGTCGCCAGTGGTCGGCGGAAGGTGCACGTGCCCGTCGACCTGGGACCGGACCGCAGCGACGCACGGATGCACGCCAAGACCGTAGGATCCTACGCAGTGCCGTAGGGGACCGCACCGCCACTTCCCAGCAAATTAGGGACACTGTTGCTCCTGGGGTATCGGCGAGGACCATTCGCAACCGTCTCCATGAAGCTGGGCTACGGTCCCGCACACCGTTAGGCCGTCTTCCGCTCACGCCCCAACATCGTGCAGCCCGCCTCCAGTGGTGTCGCGACAGGCGTGAATGGAGGGACGAATGGAGACGTGTCGTCTTCAGCGATGAGAGTCGCTTCTGCCTTGGTGCCAATGATGGTCGTATGCGTGTTTGGCGCCGTGCAGGTGAGCGCCACAATCAGGATTGCATACGACCGAGGCACACAGGGCCAACACCCGGCATCATGGTGTGGGGAGCGATCTCCTACACTGGCCGTACACCACTGGTGATCGTCGAGGGGACACTGAATAGTGCACGGTACATCCAAACCGTCATCGAACCCATCGTTCTACCATTCCTAGACCGGCAAGGGAACTTGCTGTTCCAACAGGACAATGCACGTCCGCATGTATCCCGTGCCACCCAACGTGCTCTAGAAGGTGTAAGTCAACTACCCTGGCCGGCAAGATCTCCGGATCTGTCCCCCATTGAGCATGTTTGGGACTGGATGAAGCGTCGTCTCACGCGGTCTGCACGTCCAGCACGAACGCTGGTCCAACTGAGGCGCCAGGTGGAAATGGCATGGCAAGCCGTTCCACAGGACTACATCCAGCATCTCTACGATCGTCTCCATGGGAGAATAGCAGCCTGCATTGCTGCGAAAGGTGGATATACACTGTACTAGTGCCGACATTGTGCATGCTCTGTTGCCTGTGTCTATGTGCCTTTGGTTCTGTCAGTGTGATCATGTGATGTATCTGACCCCAGGAATGTGTCAATAAAGTTTCCCCTTACTGGGACAATGAATTCACGGTGTTCTTATTTCAATTTCCAGGAGTGTATGTATAATATATTATATTATTATGTACAAATCTTAGAAGTCGCCAGATCGAATTTTATTCAATTGCCGTTTCACTGCACCTTCTTCATTTGCAAAGAATTCAGAAAATTTATCAGTGATAACAGCGGCTCATTTGTTCCTTGTTCTCGGCATTTGGGCTTCCTCGACTCCATGTAATCCAGCGATGTTCAGTGAGTCTTCGAATGTATACCCATCTCTACGACGAACGAAATTATGTAATGTGCAGCATGCTTTTATTATTTCTGAGGCCAAATCAATTGAAACATTGAGTGGACGATGGAATATTCTCCATTTGTTTCTGAGTGTTCCAGATGTACTTTCTATGAAACGTCTCGCTCGTGATCAACGATAATTTTATATCTTTGTGATGATTGGCAAATTATGTCCACCATTGCTTCTTTGCATATATTCTGTCAAACCAAATGCTTCATCACCAACGAATGTAAATGGCAGTGGCTCTCGTCCAGCACATATTGGTGTCGGTCTAGGAACGTTCAGTTTGTTGTGTTATTGAATAGCGTACTGTTTTTGAAGATTTCTGAATCTGAACTTTTGCCATAAGACCCGACATCTACGTAAACTAAATTATAATTTGCACCACAAACTGCTAATAACACATTTGAGAAAAAGTGTTTGTAGATAAAGTGAGCCACTATGCCGGGACTTAATAAAACGCATGTGTCTAACATCTATTGCCCCTATACAGTTTGGAAAATCTGCATTTGTCTTAAAACCTTCTACAATATTCAACCAGTCCTCTTCAGTAGCCTAAGCATCGCAAATGTAGACTCATTCAGAACATTTCAAATATTTTGACAAGTGTCCTTTACTATGCTTGAGACGGTAGAAACTCCACATTTATATGTGTTATGTAGATCTATGAATGTATTTCCTGATGCAAAATGCCTGAAATCGGAAAAGAAATCTTTTAATTTCTGCAATACAGTTGCAAAAGAGGTGGAAAAATGTAAGAGAGTCGTACACTCGAGAGCTGCAGAAACGGAAAAAAGTGAACAATGGTTCAGCGGCAGATGCCAGAAAGCAGTACATTTTCTTGTAGCAACTTTCGTTTTTATCGCCTGTATGTGAAACTAAACCTTCTGTTGACAAGGACACAGAGAATATGACAAATGAAGAGTCAAGCACTTAACAAGAATCATCTCCTAATGTATCAGGTTCTAGCGTTCAGAAAAAGAGACTTTCAGAAGAACAGAAATCGTTGAGGATACTTGCAGAAAGCGTTCAAAAGAAATCAAAATTTATGGAGGAAAATCCTGATAGATTATTTCTCTTGTCTCTGTTACCTCATTTCAAGGCCATACCTGAAGAAAAGCGATTTAATGCGAAATTCGAACTTATGAGTGTGTTGCAGAAATACATTACAAACGACACTGCTCATGGAAACGTGACTGTATCACAGGGAAATGTAAGTGGAACGCACTTTGCGGAGCATGGCTCTTCTGCTTCCGTGGCTACTTACGAGGAACAGCTGGCTCAATCAGCACAAAGGACGTCGCTGGAATCACCGTCTCAGATTTCTGATACATCAGTGTACGAAGATTTGTTTTAGGATGTCTACACATATTGTAATTTTCTTATGTACTACAAACTGTCAAATTAAAATCATTTTACATGAACTATTTGTACTTACCTTAATGCGATGGCCGCCAACCTTTCCTCTGCAGAAATACTGTTTCTCATGCAAGTGTTCTGAAGTGAAATACGTGTTTTCAGCAAATGTAGTAGTTCCTCAAAGCTCGGTACTGACATCCGGAAGTAGTTGAAGAACTTGGACTGGCTTCACGTAACTTACGATACACAATATAGAAGTATCCGTATATTATACGAGTGGTGTACATTGGGTGTTGCCAGTATTTACGTTTACAGCGTTCGCGCCTGAATGTTCTTGTGATCAACAAAGCCAGAGCCAATACTTCTTCGTCTAAGTCCACATTATCGACTGAGCGGGATGTACACGGCGTGAGCAGCGCCGATTACGCGCAGCAGCAGCAGCGGTGCTAAGCAGAGTTAGTGGCCGACGCACGCTGCTGAAAATCGCCCGTGTGTAAGAGGCCTAATGCAGATAAAAGTATTTCAGACCACATACTTCAGTGCACATTGTTGAACATGGGACTCTGCAACAGACGACATTTACTTGGTGGCTTGTTGACTCAATGACATCGTTAATTAATATTCCAGTGGTCAGGAAATCGTACTGAGTGGACTTCGGATCAGTGGCACATGTAGCCTTCTCGGATGTGTCATGTCTCTTGTTACACTGAACTTATGGCCGAGGCCGGATACACTGTCATCTGGGCGAACGGCTGCTCGAAACATCCATCACGCCATGGACGCTGGCCGGTAGAAGCAATGTAATACTAACAAGGGAACCTCCCCATCGCAGCCCCCTCAGATTTAGTTATAAATTGACACAGTGGATAGGCCTTGAAAACTGAACACAGATGAATCGAGAAAACAGGAAGAAGTTGTGTGGAACTATGAAAAAATAAACAAAATGTACAAACTGAGTAGTCCAAGTGTAACATATCGAACATCTAGGCCTTTATAACACGAAGAGCGCCGTGGTCCCGTGGTTAGAATGAGGAACTGCGAAACGAGAGGTTCTTGGTTCGAGTCCACCCTCGAGCAAAAATTTTACTTACTTTATTTTCGCAAAGTTACGATCTGACCGTTCATTCATTGACGTCTCTGTTCACTGTAATGTTTAGTGTCTGTGTTTTGCGACCGCACCACAAAACCGTGCGATTAGTAGACGAAAGGACGTGCCTCTCCAATAGGAACCGAAAACATTTGATCGCAAATTCATAGGTCAACCGATTCCTCCACAGGAAAACACGTCTGAAATATTCTATACGACACTGGTGACGGCATGTGCGTCACATTACAGGAATATGTTGTCGACCCACCTAACTTGCACACTTGGCGAATGGGTAAAAAGATTCTTCTACCTTGCCCGATTTAGGTTTTCTTGTGGATGTGATAATCACTCCCAAAAAAGTGATGAAAACACTGAGTTTGTCGCATAAACGGCAACAAATGAATGCAACAGTTTCACAGTCGCACAGTTTTCCCTGTGCTCTGTCAAAACAAACGTTTTTAACGTTTTCAAGTTTTTCCGTGTGTAGACCGTCAAATCCTGCGTGTGTCCAAGCAAATCTGAACATGTCCTGGAATTTTGGGGAGCAAAGTTTATCATGTCTGACTGCATGAACTTTGATAATTGTCTGAAAATAAAAAATTAAAACTTTTCACTCGAGGGAAGATTGAACCAGTGACCGTCCGTTCCGTTGCTGCTCACGGTAACCACAGGACCACGGTGCTCCTTAGTGAACAGGTAACTTAATGTGACATATCTTGCACACGGACTACTCAGTTTGTATATTTTGCTTATTTTTTTTTATAGTTCCATACAACTTCTTCCTGTTTTCTCGATTGATCTGTGTTCAGTTTTTCATGGCCTATCCCTGTGCCAACTTATAACTAAATCTGAGGGGGGTGCGATGGGGAGGTTCCCTTGTAAGGAAGATATTCCCCTGCGCTTCCACAGGACCTGTGGTACAAATAGAGGGCGCCATAACTGTTGTGGCCAACGTGAATCTTATTCAGAGCTACCTTCGTTCCTCCATGCTTGATGCCTTCCTTGATGGCGACGGCGTCTTCCAGCAGAATAACTGTCCGTCTCACATCGCCAGAATCGTGCTGCAACACGACAGTCATCTCACACCTGTATCTTGGGCAACAAATTCCACTGACCTGAACCCACGGAACATTCTGGGCTCCATTCAGGCGCCGTCTTCGTGCCCACAAACCACAGCCTTTACGTCAACATCAGCATGTATTCTGAACAGTAACGGCCACATCGTCCTGAACACTCACTTGACGTTCCGTACCCTCAAGGCTACTGTTACGTCTGAAGGTTTATCTTTGTTACGAGCGACGTGCTCATATTTGCTAAGAACTGTTAACTCCAGCGACAAAGTCGAACTGATGTTCTGTACACTCGCATTTTGTTCATTCTTCCGGAAGTGCAGGAACACAGCCTCAACACAACCGCCGGGATTTACTGTCTTGTGTGTATCCTGGCGGGTTTGTACAACGTCATTGTTTGCGAAATCTATGTATGTTGTAATAGAGAACATTTTTCACTTCCAGTAAGTTCATAATAGGCGAACACTAAACCTGTTCAAGCTTCTGTAACAAACTACCGTCATCGTTGTAAGTCTTGACATCTACAAGATTATTCCGTGATGATGCTAAAACTTTCAGGAGGGATGAAGAACAGGAAATATGTCAATTTGAGGTAAGAGACCATGTTCTGGAAACTACCGAGTCGTAAGCTATAAGCGAAAATATTTCTTATATATCTTACTGTGGAATACATGTATACTATATGTATTACTACATGTATAACTATATGAAGATGGTATCCGTTCTTAAGGGCTTGTCCGAAGAGCCGGCCGGTGTGGCCGTACGGTTCTAGGCGCTTCAGTCTGGAACCGCGTGACCGCTACGGTCGCAGGTTCGAATCCTGCCTCGGGCATGGATGTGTGTGATGTCCTTAGGTTAGTTCGGTTTAAGTAGTTCTAAGTTCTAGGGGACTGATTACCTCAGATGTTAAGTCCCATAGTGCTCAGAGCCGTTTGAACCATTTTTTTGCTTGTCCGAAGAACAGATACCATTCGTGACCGTGCAGCTCTCTAGAATGAAATGATAATTAAATCAATACAAAAAACGTTGTCGTCAGGCGTTGATATACGTCAACGGGGACAGTTGAAAATGTAAACCCCCACCAGGACTCGAACCCGGGATCTCCTGCTTACACGGCAGACGCTCTATCCATCTGATCCACTTTTTTTCTTATTTTGTTCTGTGTTGTTCGTCGAACTGCTCGGGACGGATGTCCGACGACACCCGTTCTGGTTCTTCGTCGATCCGTTCACTCAGTTTTCTTTTATTACAGAGTGCAGCAAACCCTCTGACCGAACACGCTGAGCTATCGTGCCGGCAACCACCGAGGGCACACAGGAGAGTGAGACGGCAGGGATTTATCCCTTGCACGCTCCCTGTGAGACCCACATTCCCAACTAATGTACACACACTACATTCGTAGTGCACCTGCCCAAGCAGCACTTGTACCTCGGCCTACAAGATTGACCTGTATCTTTTCGATTTTACTGCCCTGGGTCATCGTTGAAGAACTGTAGATGCGAACAGTATAGCTTTTCAAGATATACGAGATGCTCCGTGGATATTTGAAAGAATTTGAGTGAAGGCGAGTGAAGTGCGAGGTCAGCATGTGGAACATTTCCTTTAACAGTTACTAGTGTGCAGTGAATCGTGAGGTATTGCTTGCTACTTGCCATTGTTTTGCTTGCTGAAGTAGGCGATGGGTAAAATTGGAGGCCAATTGGATTCGCATTTAATCGAAAAGTTTACACTTCAGAAAGATTTGCACTAAGTGGCACAATTATCAACACTGAAGTCATCGGCGGTTCGTATGCACAAATCTGCAATTATCTGACAAACGTATCGTTTGCGGGTCCTTATCTACTGGTTTTTGCTTCTGTTACAGGGGTTGGACAAAAGTATGCAGCCAAGGGGTGTGACCGAGCGAGGTGGCGCAGTGGTTAGACACTGGACTCGCATTCGGGAGGACGACGGTTCAATCCCGCGTCCGGCCACCCTGATTTAGGTTTTCCGTGATTTCCCTAAATCACTCCAGGCAAATGCCGGGATGGTTCCTCTGAAAGGGCACGGCCGACTTCCTTCCCCATCCTTCCCTAATTCGATGAGACCGATGACCACGCTGTCTGGTCTCCTTCCCCAAACAACCAACCAACCAACCAAGGGGTGTGGCCGAGCGGTTCTAGGCGCTTCAGTCCGGAACCACGCAGCTGCTACAGTCGCAGGTTCGAATCCTGCCTCGGACATGGATGTGTGTGATGTCCTTAGGTTAGTTAGGTTTAAGTAGTTCTTGGTTGGTTTTGGGGAAGGAGACCAGACAGCGTGGTCATCGGTCTCATCGGATTAGGGAAGGATGGGGAAGGAAGTCGGCCGTGCCCTTTCAGAGGAACCATCCCGGCATTTTCCTGGAGTGATTTAGGGAAATCACGGAAAACCTAAATCAGGATGGCCGGACGCGGGATTGAACCGTCTTCCTCCCGAATGCGAGTCCAGTGTCTTCCCACTGCGCCACCTCGCTCGGTAGTTAAGTAGTTCTAACTCTAGGGGACCTCAGATGTTAAGTCCCATTGTGCTTAGAGCCATTTGAACCATCCAGCCACGGCGGGGAATACTTGCTGGAACATACACGGTCCTGTCACGTTAATGTGACCACCGTCTATGTTCGACGTCATCATACAATAAACTCTCAAAGACAGCAGCTGTCAGCACCTGCAGTGGAGAGTACGTAAAACTCTAACATTCTGCATGGTGTCTGTTTGTTCTATATCGTGTCTTCCTACCACTTTCGCGCAACGACGCTGTGAGCGTGTTTTTTAGGGAATTGACTAGTTTGAACCTGGGACCTGTTGCTGTTAAGGAGACGCCAGACCACACATGACATGTAGAATTCAGAAGAGTTCAGTGAGACTAGCGATGATATAACCAAATACGTAATGATTTCAGCGTCAGCTCCACTGCACTCCCTGTAAAAGAATCTTAATACTAACTAAATTTAGTGGAAGGGGTTCAACGCTTTCCTATTTTTAGTTAGCTGGTAAAATAACGTCGAAAAAGCAGTTAAGTTTGCCATTGGAAATTTTATTCTACTCACAAAACATTGTTTATAAATTGCACTATTGATAAAAGGAAATGTTTTAATACAGGATGGTAAAAACCAACTGCGCTCAACAAAAATGTGAACGAATATTCCCTGAATGGGTTTCCAAGTTCTACAATGGATCGAAGGATGACCTATGCCATATCACGTCTATAATCTAGGTGTAAATTAAGTTTCACAAAAAAGAAAACTATCAAAATAGTCTACAGTGACCCTCAATTATCTTTAATTACTTATCTAACTTGTCCTAAATTACAGTGGCTGATGTGGCTTCTCAATAACTATATAACAGAAAAATCATCGCATTTCAGATTTTAACTTACGTAGCAAATGTGAATACCATGAGCTTCAATTGACGATCGACACTAGTATTACGCGAAATGGGGGTGTAACAGATGGGACTTCTGCAGTTCTGAGTGAAGCCTTATGCGCTCAAAAATGCGGCATCGCGTGCGTTCATTACTTTGTCGATGTTCGTCAGGGGGTGGCGGGCAGCACAGCTCCGCTCACCTCGCTGTCTTTGAAGCAACTCTTTCCTAACTTCTCCTTACTACAATTTACCGAAGTTGATTTAAAAAAAACTATCTGGCTATGTTTTTATCTGACCAATCAGGGTCTCAATGTTAACCTTAATCTCCGCCTGCAAAAATTCAGTCTATCCAATGAGAAACGTTATACTTTTCATGGTGGGGTAATGTTTTTAAAGTTTGCAACGCAACAGAGACGCGAAAAAGTCTCACGCTAAAACTTGCGGCTGGGGTGGTGTGGCCCTTTTTGTGTTATCGTAAGATCTACACTGTTCTTCTGGAGGGCTCTATCTTTTAACATGGGCTGGGGGGTGGTCCTGACGTATCAGAGACGCGAAAAAGTCTCACGCTAAAACTTGCGGTTGGGGTGGCCCTTTTTGTGTTATCGTAAGATCTATACTGTTCTTCTGGAGGGCTCTAGCTTTTAACATGGGCTGGGGGGTGGTCCTGACGTAACAGAGACGCGAAAAAGTCTCACGCTAAAAATTTCGGCTGGGGTGGTCCTAGCGGTTAGCCGGAGACGTGGGTGTCCGTCCCTTATCGTAGGGCCTTCCAACTTAACACGGTTCTGCTCTCGGCTTCTGTTCTCGTTTCTCCCCTCGGAACTGCGTCTGTCTCACGGTGAGAAGGTATGACATGCATTTAGGCATTCTTGTGTTATTCTGTGGTATTCCATTTGCTCACTCGTTATTCGTATTACTTTGGTTAATTTAATGTAACGATTTATTCGGAGCTATGTGACATACTACTGGATTTGCTTATCATGTCAGGGTTTTCATGGAAGGTGTTGGATTTGCCTGACACCTTACAAAACGTGTCGGGGGAACTCAGACAACAGTGCAGTCGTTGTCGTATCGTAATGCAGGAACGGAGCGATTTATCTGACGTCCATAATGACATGATCAGCGGCTTTCAGGCCAGAGGATTTCCGAAATAGTTAAGTTTATAAACTGTTCGCCTGCCGCTGTGATTAAAGTGTGCCGTTCATGGCAAAATGCAGCTACCCAAAAGTGGCGCCGAGGCAACAGCGGTGCGCCACGGGCCATAAACGACAGAAGTGAACAACTGCGGAGGGATTACCAGCGGGTGTCTCCTCAACGACTGGTCAGCGAAAGTTGCTGCGTATGGGCGTCTCCAGCAGGTGCCTGCTTCGTCCACACATATTGACTGCTGCTCACAGGTGACGAAGACTGGAAGTTGCGCGCTAATGCTACAGATGGGCGTCCATTTGAGTAACGAGGGGTGGCCTTTTCAGATAAATCACGTATTCTGCTCTATCAACCCAAAATCACCTTGCAACAATCATAGAATGGGTCCAGGCCGGAGGAGGGATTGTTATGCTCTGGAGAATGTTTTCGTGGCATTTTCTGTGTGATCTCTTAGTTCTGGACGGCACTAATGATCAACACAAGCATCCATCTACCTTTGAGGACCATGTCCAACCTTATATGATGTATAATTTTCCTCGGCATTGTGCCATCTACCAGCAGAACAATGCAACGCACCACACAGTTCGCAGTATACGTGTGTGGTTCGAAGAGCAGCACGACGAGTATAACGTACTACCCTGGCCACCAACACTGGAGTCGAATGGCTCCATATCCCCATCTGTACCTTCCAGAAACTCCTGGACTCTCTTCCAGCATGTCCGTGCTGCAAAAGATGGTTATTCAGTCTTTTGACAGGTTATCACAATAATGTGACCGAACCGTGTAAATGCAGGTGGTACCCAAGCCTACAGTGGGCGCTGTTGTATTTGACCACGTACGACATCTGTGCAATGCCCCCAAAACGTTGCGAGTATCTGTCGTGATCAGAACAGTATTGTGTGTCATTGTGAGTGCTTTATGTCGGAGCTAAGTGAAGTAGATGGGGAAATTGTTCGTCCTTGTACGGTGGGTGCCTCTCTAACGAAAGCAGGCGAAGAATTTCGTGTTTAAAGAGGCAACATATCGAGAATTTATAACGCATACCGGAAAAGGGGAAAAAACAACATCCACTAAGCCACAACGTGGATGAAAGCGTGTGTTCGGTGATCGTTACAGACGCTCATTGAAGAGGATTGTGACGAAAACTAGGAGGGCGTCAACTGCAACAGTCATTCTCGAAGTGAATATCTGACCCTGCCACCATCAAAAAAGCACGAAGGGAATTCCATAAGTAGGCAATTGCAGGGCGAGCTGCAATTCTAAATCGACACGTTGGTTATGTAAATGCCCTGACAGGAAAGCGCTTTGGCGAAGCCGTAAAACCTGGACTATGACGCAATGGAATAGTGTCACTTGGTCGAAAGAGTCTTGTTTCACACAGTTGCCATCTTCTGGCTGTGTTTTCGTCCCAAGAGTGAAACGTGACTGGGGTTCTGTGGTGATTTGGGCAGACATGTCGTGGTATTCCATGTGTCTCATGGTTACTCTACTAGGCCCCATTACTGGTAAGGACTACGAGACCACATTGTCTGATATGGTCCATCTCGTGGTTTAATGTTTGATCTCCAGTGGTGATGTTGTGTTCCAAGATGAAAGGGTGCTTGTTCAGACAGCTCGCGTTGTGCAGAACTCGTTTTGTGAGCACCAGGATGAACTTTCGCTTCTCCCTTGGCCACCAAAGTGACCAGTTTTCAGTACTATTGAGTCTTTGTCGTGTACGTTGAAGAAAAGGGTGCTTGATGGTTATCCATCCCCTATAATGGTTACCTAAACTTGCCGCTATTTTGCAGGAAACTCGTATACGATTCCCTTGAAAACCATAGAGGACTGTATTTATCAATGTTGAAACGCCAACGGTTTTGCTGCACCATATTAGTCATGGCAATGCGCTGTGTCTTCGTGTTTCCATATTCTTGACCGCCCCCTGTGCGTGTTGCACAAAATCGAAATGGCTGTGAGCAAAGCGGTGTGTAAATGGCTGTCCCACCTTCGCAACGCTTTCACATTGTTTCTATAAATGTCGGAACGGTGTCTTCGAAAAATACACAACTGAATTCCTTCGCAGTGCTTGTTCAGTCTATGCTTGTCTATTATTTCTAAAGACCACGTCATAGAGGGGATGTTAAATCCAAGTCTTCATCATTTACTGCGGTATTCTTGAAGAAATCGTATCCATCATTCTTCTCAATGAATCTATGGTAGTATAATGGATGGAGAGAGTGGACAAATTTCTCAACTTTCTTCTTCCATGATATCATTCCAGTGTCTCTCTTTCACTCTAGCTGGTCATGCTGCTTTGTACTTTTTATGTGTTTTGACGATTCCATTATGGCCTTATCGCTTTGGGATATGGTGTAGAAAAGATCTGAGGATGGTCATTACGGACTAAAACCGGTCATCGTCAAAAGAATTGATACTGTGATGAAAGACTGGAATAAAAAACATTTCATTTTTTATTTTTATTTATTTATACGTCTAGTTCCGAAGGACCAAATTGAGGAGCCAATCTCCAAGATCAGCGAACGTGTCAGTACAGTACATAAAAGTAATAACAGATAAAATAAAATGTTTATGAAGCTAAAAATAATTCGAGCCATAAGTGTAAGTAGACGCAGTCAGCAATATAAGAATCATCTTAATTTTTCGAGGAACTCCTCAACAGAATAGAAGGAGTGACCCACGAGGAAACTCTTCAGTTTAGATTTGAAAGCGCGCAGATTACTGCTAAGATTTTTGAATTATTGTGGTAGCTTATTGAAAATGGATGCAGCAGTATACTACACACCTTTCTGCACAAGAGAAAGAGCGATCCAAATGCAGTTTAGATTTCTGCCGAGTATTAACTGAGTGAAGCTGCTAATTCTTGGGAATAAGCTGATGTTAACAAGAAACGACAGTAAACAACATATATATTGAGAGGAAAATGTCGGAATACCCAGATTAGTCAACAGGGGCCAACAAGAGGTTCGCGAACTTACACAACTTATTGCCCCAACTGCCCGTTTCTGAGCCAAAAATACCCTTTTAGAATGGAAAGAGTTACCCCAAAATATAATACCGTAGGACATGAGTGAATGAAAATAAGCAAAGTAGACTAATTTTCTGTCGAACGATTACTTACTTCAGTAAAAATGGCAGCATTAAGTTTTTGAACAAGATCCTTTCCACGAAAGTTTACTATCTGTCTGAACACCTAGAAATTACTAATCATATGCCCATTCTGTAAAATTAAAACATCCGGTTCTGTTGAATTGTGTGTTAGAAACTGTAAAAGCTTAGTCTTACTGTGATTTAGCGTTAGTTTATTTTCTACAAGCCATGAACTTATGTCATGAACTGCATTATTTGAAACAGAGGCAATGTTGCACACAACATCCTTTACTACCAAGCTAGTGTCGTATTCAAACAGTAATATTTTAGAATTACCTGTAATACTAGAGGGCATATCATTTATATAAATAAGGAACAGGAGTGGCCACAACACTGATCCCTGGGGCACCCCCCACTTGACAGTACCCCACTCAGATCCCACATCACAGCCGTTATCAACAATGTGAATAATGATCTTTTGCTGTCTGTTGCTGAAGTAAGAGGTGAAGCAATTGTGAACTACTCCACGTATTCCGTAATGATCCAACTTCTGGAGCAATATTTTGTGATCAGCACAATCAAACACCTTAGTTAAATAAAAAAAAGTCTAGAATTCAAAGGCTTTTGTTCAACCCATCCAGTACCTCACAGAGAAAAGAGAATATAGCATTTTCAGTTGTTAAACGACTTCTAAAGCCGAACTGTACATTTCATAGCAAATTGTGTAATATAAAATGATAAATTATTCTTACATGCACGGCTTTTTCAATAACTTTACCAAACACTGATGACATAGAAAAAGGTCTAAAATTGTCTACATCGTCCCTTTCTCCCTTTCTATAAAGTGGCTTTACTACTGAGCACTTTAGGGAACTGACCATCCTTATAGGAAAAATTACACATATGGCTATGTACAGGACCAACATGTGCAGCACAGCACTTCAGTAGCCTGCCAGGCACTCCATCACACCCATACATCACTTTTGCGACGTCTTCAAGGTTAGCTATACATCTGTCAGCGACGTCCAAAGAGCTTCCTTTTTTTATTGTGACAACATTCTGCGCAGCAGACATTGGATTGAGTTACAAGCAGGAAGCTGTTATCACTCTTGACTTTGAACACATTAACTCATTATTTATAAAATCCGGTGCTTCACGTTTCCTTTCTTGATAAGTCACGCCTGATAAAAGCACAAGGTTAGCGAATATTTCGCAGGAAAAGGCTACTTATACCGAGAATGGCTTATATCTGCCAAACGTAATGATCAAGCAAGTGGGTACAATATCTACGTTGCAGTTTCCTGCGACCTCGTATTAGTGTCGCAAAATCAAACTGTACGCGTAGCATTTTCCTGTGTTACCCACTCATTTATTCACAGTTGTATGTATCGTGAAGCACGCTAATCAATCCCCTTAGAGTTATTACATTCCTTGACAGCAAAAAAAAAAAAATGAATCACCAAGAAAAAGAGAAGAAAATGAAATGAAACCTCACGGGCTGAGAGAGTATGCGATGTTAATAAAAAATTGGCCATTTGCGAATAGGACTCACTCTCTGAGGGTTCCGTATATATTTAATTGCAAATGTTGTTTCTTGGCAAATTTCATGATTCTAGGTCACCAGAAATTATCCTGTAGGTTTTCATGACTGAGTACGTGAGGATCAAAATATGTGACATAAATGGCCGTATCTTTTGACTGACAAGGGAACCTCCCCATCGCACCCACCTCAGATTTAGTTATAAATTGGCACAGTGTATAGGCCTTGATAAACTGAAAGATCAATTGAGAAAACAGGAGGAAGTTGTGTGGAACTGTGAAGAAATAAGCAAAATACACAAATTGAGTAGTCCATGGGCAACATAGGCAACATCATGCAGAATGTGTGCTCAGGAGCGCCGTGGTCCCGTGGTGGCGTGAGCAGCTGCGGACCGAGAGGTCCTTGGTTCAAGTCTTCCCTCGAGTGAAAATCTTACTTTCTTTATTTTTGCATAGTTATTATCTGTCCGTTCGTTCATTGACGTCTCTGTTCACTGTATAAGTTTAGTGTCTGTGTTTTGCGACCGCATCGCAAAACCGTGCGATTAGTAGACGAAAGGACGTGCCTCTCCAATGGGAACCGAAAACATTTGATCGCCAAGTCATAGGTCAACCGATTCCTCCACAGGAAAACACGTCTGATATATTCTATACGACACTGGTGACGGCATGTGCGTCACATGACAGGAATATGTTGTCGACTCACCTAGCTTGTACACTTGGCGAATGGGTTAAAAGATTCTTCTACCTTGCCCGATTTAGGTTTTCTTGTGGATCTGATAATCACTCCCAAAAAAGTGATGAAAACATAAGAGTTTGTCACATAAACTGAAAATAAAAAATTAAACTTTTTACTCGATGGAAGATTTGAACTAAGGACCTTTCGTTCCGCAGCTGCTCACGCTACCACGAGACCACGGCGCTTCTGCGTTCCCGGTGTCCTTGATGTTGCTTATCTTGTCATGAACTATTCAGTTTGTATATTTTGCTTATTTTTTCACAGTTCCACACAATTTCTTCCTGTTTTCTCAATTGATCTGTGTTCAGTTTTTCAAGGCCTATCCACTGTGCCAACTTATAAATAAATCTGAGGGGGGTGCGATGGGGAGGTTCCCTTGTGAGAAGTTTCACTTTTTTATATCTCCATGGACTCTAGACCTAAATATGTGACGTAAATTTCAACTTCATTAGTCTACCCGTTTCCGAGAAATAGAGTTTTGAACAGTCGGACTGACAGACAGACAGGCGGACATCGAATTGACGCTGTAGTGGTTCTGTTTCCTCCGAGTGAGCTACGTTACCATAAAAAGCGAGTCAAATTCATAAATAACTTGGCAGTAGCAGCCCGGTCATCAGAATGAAGCTGTGCCGCCTACTGGCCAGGATTCTTGCACTGGTGTGGCACGGTCTCGTAAAGCCGATTATTCTCTCCTGAGGTGAGTCGGCCCGCAGGCGATGTAACTGCCCCTTGATGTCCTGGGACGGATTTCCCCTCGACTGGGACCTTGACGTATGCCTGCCCTGACGATCCCACGCATTCCAACATAGGGCCATCGTCACATCCGAATGCCCCACAAATCTCGATATTTCACGATTCGACCAACTGGCTAACTTCAGACTCGTGGTTAGGCCCCTTTCAAGCTCTGCCAGGTGCTGATAACGCTGTTCCACACGAATACGCGGCATCCGTGTGTCTTGTACAGTGACCACTCAACATCTGATGCAGATCACGCTCTGTATGTTGCCCATCAGCCGTGGTCACAACGGTAAACACGAACGACACTAACACACTCTGGTGGCCATTTTATCTTTCACGGAGAATTGCAGTCCTATTCCTTTACGTACCCGCCGAAGGTGTGTATACCGGTACAAAGCGCCGTTGACATCCAGCCACGTCTTCTCGGTGATTTACTTCTTTTATCAGGCAGTGTAAGAGTTTACGGCGAGTTGTTTGGTAGGTGAGATGTACAGGCTATTAATAATTAAAATTTCAGTTTAGAAACTCTGTAGAAAGAGAACCTATGTTCGGAAAGACGTCAGATTGAACAGCATATTATTTACGCAGGGGGAAACGTCAAGGCAAAAAATTAACAAAAATCTTATCAGTAGATGGTGCTGTAATCGTCTTAAGGGGCTCCGGAAAGGCTCAAAATCATGAAAAGTTCAATTTTTACTTTTTTGCGTTTTCTGAATCTGAAGACTATTACCTTTTAATAGATATATAATTTATTCAATTCCGAAGACTACAACTATTTTTAAATTTTTTTTGAAATGTGTTCTACTTGGGCGTGACCCACTGTGGCGCTGTTAAACTGCTGTCAAATGGTGTTATTATTAACGTCCGTGTTCATCAGGTACATTTTAGTGATGTGAGATAAAGTATGTGTTGTGGCTAACCTGTGATGGTTCAATATATATCGCTGGTGTGATTGTCGATTGTTTCATGTTTATTTGCTCTGTCGTTATTTCGAAAATATTCGTAATTAATTCTGTTTCTTGAGTCTCTGTTTTGTTGAAGTATAATAATGAGTAAAAGTAAAGTTATTAGAAATCCTCTGAAGGCTTTTAAGAAAAGGAGAAATGTTGGAAAGCCAAAGGTATGTGTTATTACTGTAAACAATAAAGACGATGAAAATCCCCAACATAGCTTGTGTCCCAAAGAAGAAGACAGTTGGTGTAAATATAACAAAGGATTGCTAACTGGTGAAGTGTACACTCATAAGCATAGTCTGCCTCATGCAATAATGGAGGTGATAAAACCTATTTTCAGAGACTTAGCAGCACCTGAACTGTTGAAAAAGTGTATTCACGGAAAAACTCAAAACCCCAATGAAAGTGTAAATAGTGTTATATGGTCGAGAATCCCCAAGACTGTATTTGTTGGAATAGAAACACTTCACTTTGGTGTGTATGATGCTGTTGCGACTTTCAATGATGGCAACATTGTAAGGTACAAGGTATTTAGAAATATGGGAATGAAGATAGGTTCTAACATGGTAAGAGCGATGCTTGCTTTAGACAAGGAACGCCTTCGGCCTGCAGACAGGGCTGTAAAGAGTCTCGAAATACAAGCAAGAGTAAACAGGAGGAGGAACAAGAGGAAGCTGGAGGAGGAGTTTGCAGAGGATGAAGATAATCCATCCTATGGACCTGGAATGCACTAAAAAGTTAATCCAATCTTTGTCGCTCGATTCCCAAAACTTTTATTTTCTCATACTAATTACATGTTTTCTAAGGATCTTCCAAACATATTTGTTTCAAACTTTCAGTAAATGTTACACAGTAGCTTCTGCATAATTTAACACAGCCTTTTTCCAAAAAACTGTATATTTTTGAATATATAAATAAAAAATTGCAAAAAAATGTTGTGAATTTTCATTACAATTGAAAAAAAATCATCTTTAATAACTGAACTAAAATTTTGTAAAATCCCTGTGTTAAGTTGTAGCCCATATTCCAATAAATAATATGTAAAAAGTTCAACTTCCTACCTCAAATACTTTGTGAGGAAAGATGTAATTTATAAGCGTCATTTTAACATTGCAAGTATAGGGCGTTCCGGAGCCCCTTAATGTAAATCGGATAGGCTGCAAGTGACAGATGAATCGCAATACAGCAGCTTTAGAATGGGAAAAATTAGTTTTTAGTCGTCCTTGGGCCAAAAACCGCATAAAAAGCAAAATAACATCGGTTTCTAAGTTCGTGAGACTAGCGCAAGACATGTCCAGCATGACGTCCACCGTTTCCTGCCACAATCTGAGATCGGAAAACAGTCCCACAACAGATTGGAGTGTCTCGCAGGTCACGTTCAGAATGCATTGCACAATTCAGATATGTTCGTAGTTGGAGCACTGAACGCACCATCTTTCAGATGACCCCACAGCCAAAAGTCACACGGATTATGGTCTGGACCGCTAGGCTGTAAGGAAATGACAGCTGATAATTCTAGCATTTTCAAAATGCCTCTGCAGCACCCCCTTCACTGGCTGAGTAATGTGTGAAGGAGTGCTACCTTGCAAAGGATCCTACCCATACACTCACGATGCTGGAGGGTTGGATTGACGTTGGTGGGGAAAAGATTCTCATAGCGTTCACCACTGACGGTATAGATAACAGGACCCGCAGGACTCATATGCTCGAAAAAATACGGCCCTACGACAAACGATGCTATCCATTTGCTCAACACAGTCATTTTTGCAGGATGTAGTGGTACCGGCTGAAGTGGCTGCGGATTTTCTGTTAGACATATTCTGCAATTCTTCATATCGACATGGCCTTGGGCTTCATGTGTCCACACAAAGGTGCGTGACCATTCATTGTCCACTTCCGTGAGAACGTTTCTCTTGCTGGCCGGTCAGCAGGAAGCAACTCCAGAGCATGGCTGGATAGCAATGCTGCATGCTTCCTAAGATTTTATACACCGTACTCGAGGCATGTCCAACGTGCGGGCAAGTCTCTGCGCACAGCCCATTTGCACACCACCGCGCGACCCCTGCTTCGGTGCTGTGACCACATCTTCGACAGAAGCTGGATCAACTGCTTTCCTCCCCCTGCCACGTTGCACTTCAAAAGGACTTGACTGTTTGAATTTTGTAGTCATTATGTCTAGACCTTCAAAAAATGGTTCAAATGGCTCTGAGCACTATGGGACTCAACTGCTGAGGTCATTAGTCCCCTAGAACTTAGAACTAGTTAAACCTAACTAACCTAAGGACATCACAAACATCCATGCCCGAGGCAGGATTCGAACCTGCGACCGTAGCGGTCTTGCGGTTCCAGACTGCAGCGCCTTTAACAGCACGGCCACTTCGGCCGGCGTCTAGACCTTCAGCAGACATCGGACGAATGTCTTTTTTCACACCCTTCACGAGGACGCCAACACCGTTTAACCATACAGTAAAGCTGCATTCTCTTGGGAAAAACCCCGGCTATAGTTTCCCCTTGCTTTCAGCCGTTCGCAGTACCAGCACTGCACCAGATCAATCATCCAGGCTATTGCCCCTACAACTACTGAAAAGGTTGCTGTCCCTCTTCAGGAACCACACGTTTGTCTGGCCTCTCAACAGATAGCCCTCCGTTGTCGTTACACCTATATAAACTACCAGTTAGCGTTAAAAATACGTGTAGCATCACAGTTGTAGCAGCATAGTTGTAGTACAAAGAGCCTCTGAATTCAATCTGACAATCTGTCATCTCCACTAAGACAGTTCGGAAAATCAGCGCCTTGTTTAAACTTTTCTCCCATACTAATCCAGCCTTCTTCCAATGCAGGTGGCATGCATATGCCTTGCACGTTATCCCATATTTCCTGAGAAGTGTCTCGCACGGTTTAAGAAATGGTGTAAGTAATACATTTGAAGTATTATTGCTCTATAAATGAACAACCCACATCAGGGTGCTTGAAGTAAAATAGCTACGTTTCGCAGCACACACTTGGTTATCGAAGAAATCGAAGAACAATCGTAATTGTTAGTCAAGAGCAATCAACAAGAGGAAATCAAGAAACAGCATAATTGCCGCTAAACCACTTGAATAGAGAGAAGCTGGTGCTAGTACTGACAAGACCAATGATTCTGATGTTCAGGAGGGAGTGACTTCCAATTCTTGTAAGAGGAGGAGGATACAAGAAAAGGAGAAAATTTTTCAGGTACTTGCAGAAAGCATCAATAAAAAATGTTTGTCAAAGCCTGAAGATGAGCGCTACAAGTACTTTCAGCTACGCCTTCGCATATAGCCCACCAACATAACAGCCTAGTGACACAGGTTGCCTACACCAGAGAGCGCAGGGGCCACGAGAGCGAAAGCTCATGTCGGGTTTGTGCACAAGTCTTTAGCGTTTTTGTTTTGCATGTTACTATTCCGGTTGATATGGAAACATTTATCGATTTTCATTT